>NW_027415315.1:900000-1121000 GCF_964106895.1 Numenius arquata
AAGGCCATGTCAGTCCTGCTGGAGGGCTGAATGTAGGCAGCTGCAATGAGCCCTCTGTGTCCCCGACTGGGAGGGGAGAGCTGAGATCCTTCTCGGGTCCAGCGAGATGGGGTGGGGGGTTGGGAGACCTCCACTTGTAAATTTGGCTCTTCTTCTCTCAGCAGTGTCCACTTCTTCTCAGGGGAACATCTGGTGTGATCAATCTTTCTCCATCTCAAAGTGGTACCAGCCCAGTGTCGCTGAGAGCAATCCCGATGGACAGACGGGCTGTCCTCGCTCTGCACGGAGGGACAGTCCCCTTGGCTCTTAGGACACACAAGGTTTTGCTCGGGGCATATCAGAAATGCCAAAGATTTCTGCCTTAAAAACACTCCTCGGGTGTGGTGGGGAAAACTGAAACAGATCAAACAAAAAAAGTCCGACCAGCTCTGCTCTGCCGTCGGGCGAATTGGGAGTGACAAAGCTGAAAAGCCCTTTGATGCCAGGAGTGGATTTAATCAGAGATCGCCCCGAGTTCCTGTTTAACTATTGCTGTAGGGCAGGAGTGAATCCCGCAGCGCTCACAGCTCCCTGATGGATCGTCAGCCAGCACCCACCAGAGTGTGCAAAATGGAAGTACTAAAGGTCTTCTTGAAATGGAAAAGCCAGTTGGGTGGGTCTCTAAGAGAAATTGAAAACTTTTTTTTTCTGAGAATTCTGCCCTGTCTTCTCACTCTCTTTCCTTCCATGGACAGGTCTCCAAGCCTGCTGAAAGAAAATGTCCAACAGCAGCTCCATCACCCAGTTCCTCCTCCTGGCATTTGAAAACAAGAAGGAGCTGCAGCGCTTGCACTTCTGGCTCTTCCTGGGCATCTACCTGGCTGCCCTCCTGGGAAACGCACTCATCATCACCGCCATCGCCTGTGACCACCGCCTCCACACCCCCATGTACTTCTTCCTCCTCAACCTCTCCGTTCTTGACCTGGGCTCCATCTCCACCACTGTCCCCAAATCTCTTGCAGTTTCCCTCTGGGAATCCAGGGCCATCTCCTACTGGGGATGTGTGGCCCAGCTCTTGTTCTTTTTCTTCTTTATCACAACAGAGTATTTTCTTCTCACTGTCATGGCCTACGACCGCTACGTTGCCATCTGCCAACCCCTGCACTACGGGACCCTCCTGGGCAGCAGAGCTTGTGTCCACATGGCAGCAGCTGCCTGGGGCAGTGGGTTTCTCACTGCTCTCCTGCACACGGCCAATACATTTTCCCTACCCCTCTGCCAGGGCAATGTCCTGGACCAGTTCTTCTGTGAAATCCCCCAGATTCTCAAGCTCTCCTGCTCACACTCCTACCTCAGGGAAGTTGGGCTTCTTGTTGTGGTCAGTGTCTGTTTAGGCTTTGGGTGTTTTGTTTTCATTGTGGTGTCCTATGTGCAGATCTTCAGGGCCGTGCTGAGGCTCCCCTCTGAGCAGGGACGGCACAAAGCCTTTTCCACGTGCCTCCCTCACCTGGCCGTGGTCTCCCTTGTTATCACCACTGGCTTCTTTGCCCACCTGAAGCCCTCTTCCATCTCCTCTCCATACCTGGATCTGGTGGTGGCTGTTCTGTACTCAGTGCTTCCTCCAGCTGTGAACCCCCTCATCTACAGCATGAGAAACAAAGAGCTCAAGGATGTCATTAGGAGGCTGATTTCATGGACCTTCTCCAAGAGTGACAAATTTGCCACCTCTCCCCACCAATGATTCCCACACTATCTGATTACGTCCTTTTTTTTTTTTTAATTTTTTATTTCAAAGCATTTTAGTTATCATGATTGCTGTTGTTATTTGTGTTCACGTTTATTTTAGTTCTACAGAAATGTTTGCATTTGCATCCCTGCACCTGAGACATGTACCTTCTTTGTGTCACCCAGTTCCCTTATAAAATTGTGTTTAACAGTGGCTCAGAGCTGGCCTCTTACGCAGCATCTCTGTAATAAAAGGGGATCTCCGCAGTGGCCTGCTTTCATACCGGGATCTATCTCCCAGCAGGCCTGAGAAGCACACCTCTAGAGATCCTCTTCCTCCATGTGTTCAGGAATGAAAAGCTCTGACGTTTTAGAAATGTAAAACTGGGTTTAGAAGTCACCAGTTGGTGTCTGGTGACAGATAAGATGGTGAGTGGATCTGAGGGATGTACTCAGGGCTTTCACACAGGTGACATTAAGGACACCCAGCGTCTTGGAGGGGAATCTGGAGCGGTCTGCAGAGCATGGTGTTCCTCCTGAGTCGAGCGTGTTCCTTGGGTTGTGTTGGGCTTGAAGAGGGGTTTGGGGCCTTGAGTACAAGAGAAGTGCAGACCTCCTCTGGGCACTCTCCAGTTCCTCCCCACCTCTCTACAGCAGGAATTCTCACAGAGGGACACACATGTCCATGTGTGGCCACACCACAGCTCACTGGAGGGGGATGAAAACTCCAGACGTCCGGGGTGGCTACGCTCCTCCTAATGAATGCCCCTTTGCAGCTGGCCTTGTTCATGGTGAGCATGAACCACTGGCTCGTATGGTGTCCTTCACAGTGCCCAAGCCATTCTTCTCAGGGTCACTGCTCCCTTGGTGAGGTCCCCTGATATATGGGTTTTTTCTCCCCGCTGATGCAGCACTGGCCACTTCTCCTTGTAAAACGTAAGAGGTGTCTGTTTCATGCAATGGTACAAGTTAGAGGTTGGTTTACCTGCTGGAAAGAAGCTCTGCAGAGAGAGACCTGGGAGTCTTGGTGGACAACAAGTTGCCCGTGAGCCAGCCATGTGCCCTTGTGGTCAAGAAGGCCAACGGTCTCCTGTGGTGCATGGCCAGCAGGTCGAGGGAGGTCATGTTCCCCCTCTCCTCTGCCCTGGTGACGCCACATCTGGAGTACTGCGTCCAGGTCTGGGCTCTCCAGTTCAAGAAGGACAGGGAACTACTGGAGGGAGTCTAGCGGAGGCTACAAACATGCTCAAGGGACATGTGCACCTCTTTGGTGAGGAAAGACTGAGGGGATCTCACCAATGCTTACCAGTATCTAAAGGGTGGGTGTCAAGAGGATGGGGCCAGACTCTTTTCAGTGGTGCCCAGGGACAGTACAAGGGGCAATGGACAAAGGCTGGAACACGGGAAATTCCATCTCAACGTGAGGAAAAACTTCTTACTTTGAGGGTTTTTGGAGACAGCAGGGTTTGCTCACTGTCCTGGCATCCACTTTCAGCTTTAAGTTTCCAGGTGCCATCCACTTGGCCATGGCTCTGCCCTGAAGCAAAGCCTTTGCACACAGAAGGTCTTTGACTCTCGGTACCCAGGTTTCATTTAAGACAAGTCCAAGCTTGGCCTGGAGCTACACCCGAGGTGCTACAGCCCAGACATGCATCAAATCCCTCAGCCAGGGGAACAGAAACATGGAGCAAGAGCCTGTGCTTTTTTACTTTAATGGTCATGGAGACTGGCAGGACTCCCTGACATCTGGCCAAAAGTAAACATGGTCTGGATCCTTCAAAACGGCCCAGACACTGAGCTGGGGAGCTAAAGGCCGCTGAGCCTCACTTCAGATGAGAAATGTGTCCTAGAGCATGCTCTCTTGGACTGCGTTTCACAGTGCCTGAAAGAGAAGGTTACTGGATGAACTCGGAATATGTACATCGGTTACGGTCTGGCCCTTGGAGGGCCATGGTGTTATGCTTTTATACGCCCCATCAAGATTTGGCCATCTCATTGGTCAGGCAATGTGCTGTCATTGCACAGGCAATGTGCTCTCGCAGCCCAGAAGGCCAATCACATCCTGGGCTGCATCAAAAGAAGTGTTGCCAGCAGATCCAGAGAGGTGATTCTGCCACTTTGCTCTGGTGAGACCTCACCTGGAGCACTGTGTGCAGGTCTGGAGCCCTCAATATAGGAAGGACATGGACCTGATGGAGCGGGTCCGGAGGAGGGCCACCAAAATGATCAGGGGGCTGGAGCACCTCTCCTATGAGGACAGACTGAGGGAGCTGGGGTTGTTCAGCTTGGAGAAAAGGAGGCTCTGGGGAGACCTCATAGCGGCCTTCCAGTACCTGAGGGGGGCTACAGGAAGGCTGGGGAGGGTCTGTTTCCAAAGGCCTGCAGTGACAGGACGAGGGGCAATGGTTTTAAGCTGGGGAGGGGGAGATTTAGATTGGATATTAGGAAAAAGTTCTTTACCATGAGGGTGGTGGAACACTGGAACAGGTTGCCCAGGGAGGTGGTTGAGGCCCCTTCCCTTGAGATATTCAAGGTGAAGCTCGACGAGGCCCTGGGCAACCTGGTCTAGTTGGGGGTGTCCCTGCTGACTGCGGGGAGGTCGGACTAGATGACCTTTGGAGGTCCCTTCTGGCCTGGACCAATCTATGAATCTATAAATCTAATAAAAAGGGACGATATGAGGGAGGTGCCAGCAGGTGGGGCCATCAATTGACAGCAAAGAGAGAAAAGCAGGATCCATCCAACTTATCCAAACTTCATTGCTCCCAGGTCCCTTTAGATATGAGATATAGACATGAAATGTATTCAAATAAACATGTCCTCAGAGCACAGCTTCTCCATTCCAAGTGTTGGAACGAAATGTGTTTTTGGAAATGGCTGCATAAATGTATACTTGTATAGAAGTAGCTGAAGCCTCCACAAGAGACTGGGAAATGTGACCCAGGAGCTACGGGAGCCTTTCTGGAGCAGGAGCTGGTGGACAGACAGGATAGGCCAGGGCACCTCAGTGGAGACAACGGATTTCTTTCTCTCCTTTGACTTGAAGGGAAACCTGGGCAATTGCACCCATGATGTCCAACACTGGAGCAGATCACTCTCATCCCTGCCTTCACGACAGTGGGGTCACATGTAATTTACCCCACAGACAATGAAAAATGGGCAGATCTAGATGCTGAAGAGTCTACTTGAAGATGCTCCTGAAACCCTGACGTTTTGGGATTAGTGCAGTTGGAGCTGTTCAAAGAGAGCATTTCTTTCACTGTGTCTCTTTCACAGAATCACAGATGGGGGGGTTGTTCTGCTCTCCATCCTTATCTTCCAGCCCAGGAAGCTGTACACCCTGGGGGTAGCTGGTCTGACTATTGAAGACGGAGGCAAAGAAGGCATTAAGTATCTCAGCCTTCTCCTCGTCCTTGGTCGCAATGTTTCCCCCCGCATCCAGTAAGGGATGGAGATTCTCCCTGACTCTCTTTTTGTTGATGTATTTATAAAAACTTTTTTTGTTGTCCCTTATATTAATGGCCAGGTTGAGTTCCAGCTGGGCTTTTGCCTTCCTAATTTTTTCCCTGTGTAACCTAACAAGATCTCTGTACTCCTCCTGAGTTGCCTGTCCCTTTATCCAAAGGTGGTAAACCCTCCTTTTTTCCTCTAAGTCCCATCAAAAACTCTTTGTTCAACCAGACCGGCCATTTTCCCCACCCTTTAATTTTGCGCTTCATGGTGACAGCCTGCTCCTGGGCCTTTAGGATTTCCTTCTTGGAGAGCGTCCAGCCCTCCTGGACCCCTTTGCCCTGCAGGATTCTCTCCCAAGGGACCCTCCCAACCAGGGCTCTGAACAGGCACAAGTCCGCCCTCCGGAAGTCCAAGGTGGAGGTTTTGCTCACCCCCTTCCTTACCTCACTAAGAATTGAAAACTTGACCATTTCATGATCGCTAAGCCCAAGACGGCCTCCTACCTCCACATCTCCCACTAGTTCTTCTTTGTTTGTGAAAAGTAGGTCTAGTGAGGCGCCTCCCCTGGTAGGCTCTCCTACCAGTTGTGTCAGGAAGGTATCTTCCATACACTCAAGGAACCTCCTAGACTGCCTGCTCCCTTCATTAGAGAAAATCAATAAGAATGACTTAGGAACCAGAGTTAAGGGACTGGACCATCCTATCTATCCCTTTAGTCCTGGAAATTGGGTTTATATTAAGAATTTTTCAGGTGACCCACTAGAAGAAAAGTGGAACGGAGCATTCCAAGTGCTACTGACCACCTTCACTGCAATCAAAGTAAAAAGAACAGCCGGCCTGGATTCACTGCTCCCGAGTGAAAAAGGCTCCAGATAAGCAGTGGACTTCAGAACCTTTAAGACCTTTAAAACTAAGATTACAAAGGCGTAAACAATGGAAGGCTCCAAAGTGTGAGGAAGATCCCCCACTTGAGCAGAAATGGACCTCTGAATGTACTGGACCAGCAAAACTGCGATTCCGGAAATCATTATCATGATCTTCTGCATCACAGCTGGACAGAGAACTGCATCACCTGTCAAGGTCTAGATGATGTCCCCGACCCTGAAGACTGGACCAGGAATGGATACTTGGTTAATGTAGGTCTGAATATCACAGATGAAGAAACTAAGGTATACACAGTTTTACAAATTGATGGCCAAATTAGGAGAGACTGGGGAGATTAAGGACAAATACCATCCTATAAAATAAGAGAAAACAGCTCAGTTGATATAGCATGTAAATTTGATGTGAAGCAAGTATACTCACTGCTAGAGAAAGTGAAAGAAACTTCTAAACGAACATTATGGCAAGTCCAGCATGATACTCTGGAAATAAGGAACATCATTACAACCATCGAGGAAACCGGGGAACACCACTGGTGGGACATTTTTCTAAATACCTCATTAAAATCTCCAACCGCGGCACAGTTTTTCAACTTCCCAGTGCATCCTGTACTAGTGCTGATCCTTGTAGCCCTACTGTTGACTGCTCTCAACCTTTGGATGTGGTGGAAAGTACGGACTCTTGCTCAACCAGTACATGTATTGTGGACTGTAAACAAGATTTTGCAAAAGAATTTGCTATAGCTTAAAGAAAAGCGGGGGTTGAATGAAGGAATAGGGCTGAGTATGGCTTGAAGGTTTGCTTGACACAACTAAGCCGCTCTTAGCACAAACAGTGAGTTAGCAAATACTGTGAGTCTTTGTTTTTCTAACTTGGCTAAATGCAAACAGGGGCCTAAGCACGTATGCAACTAGCAATTGTACAGGTCAGCACCTTGTTATCTTCCAAGAGGAACTTATCTCTGAGAACAGGATGTGTCGAGACCACCAAGGCATGCAGAGCCAGCCTAAACCAGCCTTGCCGCTTTGTCAGCAAGAATAGAGAAGTAGATGACTGCAGTTCACCAAAAGGACGCAGTGATGAAGAGGAAGGGATGAAGTAAGCAACCACCAGAGGTCTTTGAAGACCACCAAGAGACTGAAAGACGCATGCGGGAGTGGGTGGCAACGTATGACAATGAGTTCTGGGAAGAATAATGAATATGTATGTTTAACTTGTGTATAAGCTGTGTAACTCATGGCTTTTGGTGCGCACATTTGGAGGAGCGATCCCCTGCGCGTCCAGCGCTGCAATAAAGAATACCTGCTTAATAGTCATCCCCACTCTTGAGTCCTGATTTCGACTTTCACGGCATCACTATCCGTGTTACTGTTATTGTTTTCTTGTTCCCTTTGTTGTTCTGTTAAACTGCCTTTGTCCCAACCCACGAGTTTTGCCTTTTCCTTCCGATTCTCCCCTCATGGCCGTGGGGGGGGCTTGAGAGAGCACGGCTGCCCCGTGGTTCTTTGTTGTCCTCTGAGGCCAAACCACGACAGTTGGTACCTGATGGAATGTTTCAAAAAGCTCTGGCTGATTGAGTGACGGGAGAAGTCAGGAGTGCGCTGGCACTTGTCCAGGGCATCTATGCTGGCAGGAGGTATCTGTGCCTCTGAAGCTGAAGGTATTTGTGTCCTACATCCAATCCCAGTTCTGGAACACACTTTCTTTTTTTTTTTTTAAAAAAAAAAATAAAAAGAAGAGCAAGGATACAAATTCCCACCTTTGACTATTATATTAAAGCAAAAGGAAAAAAATCCACAAATAATTTTAAAAGCTGAAAAGTATATTTTATTTTCTGTGCATCTTTTCCTTACTTCTTCTTTGATGAGGCTTGCAGCATTTAAAAAAAAAAAAAAATAAAAATGGTCATTTTGTGCCTTGCATAGAGCCCCGTGTCCCCAAAACAGTTCCTGCCCAGGACTGTCAATGACACCCCTCAGTCTTTGCACAGAGAGTCACACCGTGATACCGACCTCTCGTCACTGGCTGAGGTTTTGTTTTAGGGGGTCACATACAGCAGAGGGAGATTCGTGCCCCGTAAGCATTTGCTCTGTTGTTATCAGAAAAAGGGCCTGAGGTCGTAGGTTCATAGTATCAGCTCAAGTTGGAAGGGGCCTTGGGAGGTCTCCGTTCCAGCCTGTCAGAAACATGGTCAGGCCACGTTGTTCAAGGCTTGGACCAGTTTGAAAAAAGTTTGACAACCTCCAGGGCTGGAGTCTGTTCAGCATCTCTGGGCGACCTGCTCCAATGCTTGGCTCAGCTCATGGGGAAAAGCGCTTTCCTATCTGCAGGCTGAGCCTCTTCTCTTTCACCTTCCACCCACCGTCTTTTGTCCTCCCACCATGCACCCTGGTGAAGAGCTTGGCTCTCTGTTCTCCATAAAGTCCTCCTAGGTACTGGCAGGCTGCAATGAGATCCCTCTCAGCCTTCCTTTCTCCAGGCTCGACTAGCTCATCTCCCTCAGCGTCTCCTCATGGGAAAGGCTGACCCTGACCATCTTGGTGGTCCTTTGCTTCAAGAAAATTGATGCAGGCACTGAGCCCGGCAGGAGGATGGAGATGGCCAAACAGGAAAATTCACCCATAAACTTGGGGTGTGCTGCCGGTGCTGGAAGTGGCCAGTGCGAAAGATTTGGGGTGCTACAAATGCTCTGTGCCACCTTCCTCAACTGCCCATGCCACCAAAGGCACAGACCAGCCTCCTCTCTCCCGTGTCTGCAAGTCTCAGATGCCTTCTACGAGCCCTGGCTCTGCAACACCAACCCTCTTGTGTGACTCCTCACCCTGCATGGGCAGGGCGCTCAGCTAACTTTAGCGTGTTCCTCTTCCAAGCACTTTCAAGCCCATCCCAGTCTCTCTCTGGTTCTCCCTCTTGCTTCTTGTCCCTCTCCCCCATCTCTCCCCTGTCCAGCCCAGAAAAGCAGCCCATTCTGGGCTGACCCCGTGGCAGTGCCCATTGATGGGTTCTGCAAAGCTCTGCAGACTCAACCCCACAGCCTCAGCCCCTCTGATGGCCACAGTAGCTCCTGGGGGGCAGAGAGATGTCTCAGCACCACACTGGCCCCAAGGCTGAGGGCCGGACATGGCACGAGATGGCAGAGACCAGTGTCTCCCCGTGTCCCCTGCGCCTGTCTCCAAGACATCCTGACCGCTGACAGCAAGCCCCTCTGTGTCAGCCCCTCTTCCAGGAGAAGACTCCGGGCCCCGGAGCTCCTCAGACTGCTCCATCCCTAGAGAAGCCTGCCCTGAGCTGGTGCATGCAGAGATTGACTTCTCTTTGTCGTCTTTTTTTTTCCACCTTGGATGCACAGAGATGCTCCTTTGCTCTTCTCCAAGGGTGTCCCTGTCCCCAGAGAACATTTCACCAGGGAACTTTGTCTGATCTGGCCTCATTTGCCACTCCTGCCCCCTCCCCACAATCTCCACAGGGTCCTGCACTGTTGTTTCTGCTCCGCAGAGCGAGTTGGCTGTGATGACTGAAAGCCATGGAGGGACAGTCCCAGGCAGATCCCTGTGGATCATTCACCGTTTCCGGGGGAACTGGGCACCCACGGGTGAAGGCTCAGCCTGGGCCCGTTCCCTAATACATTGCCCCACATTGTCCCATTGCCTAACACTCTTCCCTCATCCCATGGAGAACCCAAACAAAGCAGCATGGCCTTGTGAGGACAACTTCCTGAGCCTGAGCTCAGCTTTGGAAGAAGAGCCAAACCTCCAGACACCGGCACTGAAGAAATCCCATTTTATTAAAGAGACATGAGATGGGAGGTCAGCTGTACCCCTGTGCCAGGCACACGTGAACAGGCCTCAGGGTCAGAAGGGCTGGGTTCATGCTTGTGGGGAAGTAGAAGGTTCCTGGACACACATGGTTATCACAGAGAAAAGGCCCAAAGCCCAGGAAGTTCCCCAGATGAATCTGAAATCACTTCTGAAGAGACACGGGCAGGTTAATGCTGCTGAGAGATTAGTGACAGAATCAGCTTCTTCGATGTGTCTTTCAGCTCCTGGTTCCTCATGCTGTAGATGAGAGGGTTCACAGCTGGAGGTACCACCGAGTACAGAAATGACACCACCAGATCCAGGGGTGAGGAGGAGATGGAGGGGGGCTTCAGGTGGGCAAAGAAGCCAGTGCTGAGAAACAGGGAGACCACGGCCAGGTGAGGGAGGCACGTGGAAAAGGCTTTGTGCCGTCCCTGCTCAGAGGGGATCCTCAGCACGGCCCTGAAGATCTGCACATAGGACACCACAATGAAAACAAAACAACCAAATGATAAACAGACACTGACCACAATAAGAACAACTTCCCTGAGGTAGGAGTGTGAGCAGGAGAGCTTGAGGATCTGGGGGATTTCACAGAAGAACTGGTCCAGGACATTGCCCTGGCAAAGGGGTAAGGAAAATGTATTGGCCGTGTGCAGGAGAGCATTGAGAAACCCACTGCCCCAGGCAGCTGCTGCCATGTGGACACAAGCTCTGCTGCCCAGGAGGGTCCCGTAGTGCAGGGGTTGGCAGATGGCAACGTAGCGGTCGTAGGACATGACAGTGAGAAGATAAAACTCTGCTGCAATCATGAAGAGAAACAGAAATAGCTGTGCAGCACATCCCCAGTAGGAGATGGCCCTGGTGTCAAACAGGGAATTGGCCATGGCTTTGGGGACAGTGGTGGAGATGGAGCCCAGGTCAAGAACGGAGAGGTTGAGGAGGAAGAAGTACATGGGGGTGTGGAGGCGGTGGTCACAGGCGATGGCGGTGATGATGAGCGCGTTTCCCAGGAGGGCAGCCAGGTAGATGCCCAGGAAGAGCCCGAAGTGCAAGAGCTGCAGCTCCCGTGTGTCTGCGAATGCCAGGAGGAGGAACTGGGTGATGGAGCTGCTGTTGGACATTTGCTTCCTCTGCGCATTGGAACCTGTCCAAGGAAGAAAAGGCAGTGACAAGTTACGGTGGACGTCTCAGAGCAAAACCTACTCCAGTTCTCATGGAACCCCATGGAGCTGTGTGATGGAGCTGCTTTTGGACATTTGCTGCCTCTGGGCATGGAGACCCCTGCAAGGAGGAAAAGTCATTGACAAGTTAATGGAGACTTTTAGCAGCAAAACCAAAGCCTTTTCCTACAGACCCTTCCCTGCTACACGCCTTACCCCCTGTATTCCTTTTCTAGGAGAGCTTCCCTCAGCTCCATGGCTGAAGCTCTGCTACCGTGCTGGTTGAACGTGCCATGAGGAGCTGGGCCTCTGCCCACTGGTGCCGAGGAGTCAGCCCTGCTCTGCAGCAGAGAGTTCACGGGAACGCTGGAAGCAGGGGCCAGTCCTGGTGTTTGACTTTGTCAGATAAAACCATGCCCAATGCACAAGGGTGTGCCAGTACCTGCACTGCCTCTTCGAAGGAGTGAGGGAGGCAGAGGCCAACTGAGAGCTTTTTTGAAAAAAAAATTCCCTCCGTCCCATTGTGGGATGTCAGAAACCCTCAGTATTCCTGCTGCACTCAGGGAGAGCAGAGAGAATCCTGCAAGGCAAGAGGATTGCCTGTGGCTTAGTACAGAGCGAGGGGAGCTGGGCTGTCCCTCAGCCCCTGACACACTGGGCTTGCGCCTTTCTGAGATGGAGGGCGATCACACGCCCTCAATGTTTCCCTGAAACGTCAGCAGAACCTGCTGAGAGCAGAGGGATCCACTGCAGACAACTAAATGTCTCGCCCTTTCTCAACGTCTCAGCAACCACTTCCAGCCCAGGACACACAGGGCTCATTTCACCAACCCAACAGCATTTCCTTGGTCATAGCGTCTCTGCGCTTCTCCATGGGGCACATGGTAACACAAAGATGCTATGGGACAGATTTGCATCCTGGAGGGCAGCTCACAGCTTGGAAGGACACCTCAAGGAGATACATCAGTTTTTTCACGATGTTATCTCACCAAGGGAAAACCAGCTGATTCCCCAGCCCCACAGGCTGCATTGTCCACAGCCGCACAGGCGAGAGGAAAGCTGGGACCCTTGTTCCCATGGACACACCTGCATGGGAGGACGCACAAGATAATGTGTGACTCTGCAGCTGAAACTCCCATCCCCAGAGAGCCTGAGAGTGAGAACAAGAAAAGAGCAGCAATAACACAGACAAGTGGAGAAACAAGGGAAACTGCAGCGAGGGTCTGGCTGAAGGAGGCCAGGGCAGAGGCAGCCGGGCGCTCGGGACAGCATCACCCGTACCCAGCCGTGCCTGTCACCTCCCAGACACCGACGCTGCCGGGCAGTCGCTCTCAGCCCCGCTGCTCCGCAGGGAGAACGGGGCACGTGGCTGGAGAGCTGCACCACGGCTCTGCTGGAGCTCCGGCTGCAGAGGAGGTGGTTCATGCCTTGGACCCCACAGCCCTGAGGGCAGAGGCTTTGGTGGGAGAGGAGGCACGGGGGGGCTTGCTCAGGGGAAGGGGTCTGCATTGGAGGGGATCGTACGGCGTTTGCGGAATTCTCCCTCCCACAACATTTCTGGCTTAAGTTTCCTCTCGTTCCCTGGTCATATCCCTGCTGCCAGGAGATTTTCCTCCTGGGAAGTGTCTCCCTGTGCCGTGTCTTTTCCCTGTCAGCACTCACAGAGCCCATCCCAACCTCTGTGCACTCACCTTGGCCCTACAGACACCTGCCTGTTTGCAGGGCAGGGGCTGGGTTCATGTTCCTGTTCGCAGGTGCAAAAGGGCAGGTCAGAGCAACCCTGATGGTCCAGCAGAGGTGATGCTGGTGCTCTCCATGGGCAGAGGAGCGGCTGAAGGCCCCTTAGGAGGCTTCTTTTAGACCAACTGATGCCTCAAAGTTGCAGCTCAGGAATCACAGTGACTTCTGCAAACTTGAGAGATCCTTACACATTCATCCCTTTTTCCACCTCTCTCCCCGCACCCCCCGGATAAGAAACTGGAAACACAACCTGAGGAAATAGTTCCCTTGGAAGCGTGTAGGGGTGATCTGGAGCTGTGAGCAGCCCTGACCAACTCAACACCGTCTTGACAGCAGAAGGACCCTCTCCTGCTTCTCCCCAGAGCTTCTCCCCACACCGCTGTGGGAACAACCTGGGCAGACTGAGTGTTGACCCTGGCAAGAGACAAAGTCCCTGCGCTGGCACACAGCCCCCTGCGGTGCAGAGACCCTGCTCTGAAGGACAGCCCTGAGTACTCCTGGCTGCACACCCGGCTTCACACTCTGCAGCCTCCCCCAGGGGAAGGCAGCCGACATGCCCTGGCCGGCTGAGGGTGCAGCAGGGAAGCCGTGCTCCAAAGCACGTCCTTTTTCTACGTGGGGGAAACTGAGAGTCCTCCTGACAGATCCCATGGGCTGTGGGATGTGCCAGCTTTAGGAGGTCTTTCCAGGAACCGCAGCTGCATTGCCCTGCAGCCAGAGACTTACCCTGTCAAGGGCTGTGAAGATTTCTCTCCAGGCGAGCTCTCATCTGTCCTCCCACCCCAGGCTGCCTTTAGCCTCTGTCTTGCTTCCCTCCTCTCCCCTCGGTGCCTGCAGGCAGTGCCCTCAGCCCTGCTGCGCTTGGCAGAGGAGCTGCTCCTGGGCAGAGCTGTCTCTCTGCCGCGCTGCCCCACGGCCAGGAGCTCCCTCCATCCCAGGAGCCCGGCCCAGCTCAGCAGCAGAGCAACAGCCCAAGGCAGTACCTTTTCTGCCCCCCTCTAAAATCCCTTGAGGTGTCCCTGGGGCTGCCGGGGAACCTGCTGATGCAATTCCTGATGTTCTCTCTCTCAGCTGGATAGAGACACTCCTTTCCAGAAGTGTCATTTCCCTGCTGAGAGGGAGAGTTACCTCTAAATATCAACTTTCCTTGGCCCATCATTAGACAGGACAGCCAGACGGGGACAGACAGGCATCTCCTTTACCCCTGCTGAGGGAAGGGATTCAGCTGAGGGAATCGAGGCATCTCATCCTGCGTTTCTATTCCTAGCATTTGACGGAGACTCAGCTCCCGCCCATGCCTGCTAGAAGCCCACAGGAGATGGGATTCCTCTTTCCTCAGGTGTTGAGCTGTGCACAAAATAGGCACCTGCATGGGAGCCTCTTTTCTCCACTCCCACGCTAAGTAATGGAGATGGAGGGCGGGAGTGAAATGTTCAGATGCAAATGCCTGGGAACATTCCAGTTGCCAGAGGTGGTGCAAGGTACACGCAGGAAACTGCAAGCTCTAATGGGGACGGTGATAGAGACGGGGAAACATCTCGGGGATCGTACATGAGCCTGGTGGGAAATCCTTTAGCCAAGTGAAATGACAGCTGATGTCCAAATAAAAGGAACCTTTCCTACTCCTGATGTTCATGGCAGTTCACAGAGGTGTTCATATGAATGGACTGCAGTCATGTCCTGTAGGGAGAGCAAGGTCTCTCTCTTTTCCATCAGCCGAATTTACTCAATCTCCAGTGACTACAATGGCATTTGTCCCAAGTTCAGCCCCTCATTGCCTAACAGAATTCAGGGCAGCTACTCAAGGGTTGAGTGAGCTTGTGTGAGTGAGGATGAGAGGAGAAGCCAGTAAGGGTGAAACTGTCTTGGCCATTATACTCCACTTGATCGGGCACAGTAGGCAGAATAAGTCTTCTAACAGCAACCTGAAGATGTCTCCAAGTCAATGAGCAGGTTCCTATGGGGAAGAGTAGTTGCCCTGGCATTCACTGGCCAGGCAAAGACACAGGGTGCCAGCAGCCTGGAGGACCTTGGGACAACTTCTTAACACAGCTGCCAGGTGGGCAAACAAGGGTGATGCTCACCTGGACCTGGTCCTGGCAAAAAACAAATATAAATAGAGAGTGGTCAGGGAGGTGAAAATCAGTGTCAGCCTTGGCTGCTGTCACCAGGAAATAGTGGGGTCCCAGGTGCCGAAGAGGAGTGAGGAAGGCCAGCAGCAGAGCAAAAACGGGTGGACTCCAGAGAAGAAGACTTTGATGTACTTGGGAGACTGATGCGAGTGGTGCCATGGGAAGCAGCTCTGAAGGCTGAAGGATGATGGAAAATCTGATAGGCCTTACAGGACAGCCTCCTCCAGGCACAAAAACGATCTCTCCAACTCCCCTTGAAAAGAAGCAACCGTCTCAGGAGGCTGCTTGTTGGAACTGACTGAGCTCCAGGACAAAGAGGCAGCACAAAGGAGGTGGAAGCAGGGAAGCTGCAGAGGAGGAATTGAGAAACCTTGTCCCAGGACGTAGGGACGATGTTAAAGCCAAAGCTCCCATGGGCTTGACAGATGAAGGGAAGGACAGCAAAAGCACAACGAGCTGATCCAGGCTTCGAGGGTCATGGGAATGAGTCACCCTCTGCCTGGAGGCCTGTGACAAGTGGGCACTGCAGATATTTGCATCCTGACTGCCTCAGCGTGGGCGATGGGGATCCCCCTGCTGGGGGTGGCTCTGCCAGCCCATCCACATGGGTCTGGATGGTGCAGACTCTACTTGGAGACATTCCTGTAACCCAAATTCCTTGGCGTTAATGCAGAATTGGCAAGTTGAAATCAAGCATTTCATGCACTTGGCCTCTTCGCCTTGACATCTTTTCGCTTTGACTCCACTCCCGAAAGCTCTCTAATTAACCACAGAAGAATTGAAGACGAAAGGAAAATTATGGCCTGGCTTGGCTCCTCAGGGCGTTTTGCATGTTAATGAACCCTCTGGTGCCGAGTTCCTGAACTGCAGATCTCTAAAGGCTGACCAAGTCTCTAGAGGACTAAGAGCCAGCAGCAAACCTCCAGGTTTCTGAGAGTGTTTGCAGGCCCTGCTGAAGTCCATCACTGAAGAAACCATGGAGGGAATGAGCAGACAAGGGTCCTGTCCCTGGGGGCTGGTGAAGCAGGAAGTTGGAGACACTTGGTACAATGGAAAATTTAAATGTAGAGATCACTGTGGAAGCCCTTGATGTGCTCTTCAAAGCAGGAAGGCCACGTCCTTACCCACATCCCCTACAGATGGGGCTCCTTTCCCTCTTGGCATGTTCGGGGCTCTTCCTGGGGGCAATGTGATTGGGAGTGTGTGTTGCCAGGTGCAGGTCAGCAGTAGGGCACCTCCCAGGATTTATGGGGGGTGGCTGAGGAGGCAACGAGGCACTGGAGCTGGAAGGACCTTGTGTTCTCTCCTGGGTCTCAGTGGAAGAGACAGAAGCCACAGGAAAGAGAACAAGGGCCTCAGATCTGTTGGGGTGTCAACGCCCCACCAAGGCCCTTGGCCATCCCCACCACAGCTACGCTGTCCTGTGCCTGTGCCTGCTTCCTTGTTTCCAACTTCAAAACACTGTGGGTGTCTGAGGATTTGCCAATGCCAGTGAGTTCCCCACATCTCACCTGGTTTCCTCCAAAGCCTTGCTACTGCTCATTTATCCCCAAGATTTCCAAGCTCCAGAATCCTGGAGAATCCATGCCAGAATCCTCTCTGTAGCTCCACATCCCAGCACTGAACAGCCAACCCCCAATATTCCATTTCTTCTTCCTGCCTTTAGCACACTCACTGCTCCCCCCACACTGCTCTCTCCCTGCACGCCCATGTGTCTCACAAACCCTTCCTCTGCCCCTGCAGTGCTGAGACCTCAGCCCAGGAGGTTTGTGCATCCTCCAGGCTCATGGATGTTTCCTGAAGTCCATCCAAGTGTGGGCAGTGAAGGAGGGGAAAGGAGCAAGTTGTCAGCCCATGGGGCATTCCTAAGAACAGCCACCCCCAGCAGTGGGCATTCCCCATCCGCCAGGCTGAGGCAGGCACACAAGAGATGAATGTCTGTATCACCCCTGGTTTGCAGAGGAAGGGTCTTCCTTCCTGCCATTGTCCCAGGACAAGCCTCTTCCTCAGCCTCTGCCCACAAACATCCACTGCTTCCCACGGCTGGCTTCAGACACGGCTGTAAGGATTGGCTAAAGCCATCAGCCGTCCCCTTGCTTCTCGCTGACATTGCTTGACCCTCTCTAACAGACTTACACGTGGCCAATCACCACTGCTCAGGGCCACTCGCCCTTTGGAAGAGCATTTTGGACTTTCCTAGTGCTTTTTATAATCTTCCTCGCTCCCTCCAGAGCACATGGTGGGCTTTCTTGGCCAAACAGGGCCTTTTTCACCATCTCTTAAGAAACAGTCGTCTTTTTATGATCCTCTGTGCGGGAATAGTCATCCCAGAAAAGCACCAAATGTATCCAAATAGCAGTTGAGTGAAGTGCCAGTAAGAACCAGGTGAACTCCCCCCATGGCCGTGGCTCCCTGGCAAGGAGCCTCTTCTGAGAAGGTGATCCGGCCTCTGCCACTCTCTGGAGAGGGAAACCAGCAGCGTCTGTGCCACACGGGGACACAAGGGGTGACTTTTGCAAGACCACCCTTCATCTGAACCACTTTCAATATGTACTTCAGGATGGGATATCATACCTTATATGGCAAATACTAATTTAATTGCCATTGTCCAGATTTGCTATTGTGGAAGTAGACTGTTACTTTAACATTTCTTTTCATCATTATTATTATTTTTTGCCACTCTAAAGGAAATCACAGAATCACTGGAAGGATCACTGATGCTTTATCAACAGAAGACCCGCCAGCTTTGCATCTCAAGAAATAGGATGCCAGAGGTCAAGAGAAGTGTGGGAGACTACGGGGGGTGTGGACCCCTTGATTGAGGGTATGGAGTCAGGAATTGACCTTGCAGATATTGAAGTATATCCTTGAGAAAGAAGGGAGTAGAAAACATCCTGAGAAGTAAACAACTTCAAGGAACCAGCTGGAGACTGACAAGATAAGGAGTAGCTTTGATGTTTGCAAAAGTTAACCAATGACATATTGTTATGACAATATGTAATCAGTAGTAAAAGAACACGTGTTAAGAAAGAGTATATGAGAAAGTACGTGTGGCAATAAAAGTTAGTCTGTTACTGCTTGAACTTCAGAAGAGTGCTGTCCGTGTCATTTGTCCGTCTCAACAATGACAGAGAAGGATGGTTTGGGAAAACTCATGGGATTTGGGAAACTGAAGCGTGTGCCCCTCTCCCCGACATCCTGCCCTCCTCCGTGACCTGTGTGAGAAACTTCATCAACTGGGTCCGTGCTCACAGTTGTGTCAAGAAAACGGTGTGTACCTGCAGCCAATGTTGTCCTTCCAGTTCAGGATTTGAGCTCCCACTTAAGACCAAGAAGCCCAAGGATCCCAGTTCCTAGAGGGCCAACTAATGAGGACATCCCACAGGCTGGGGGAGTTTTTCTTTACTGACAAAGATTTTGTTAACTTTTTTTCTCTCTCTTTGTAACTTGACTGTCAGAATTCATGCATTGAATCTACTTTGACCCTTTAAAACTGTCTCTGTGAAAAACTAATCCAGCATAGTTTTTTGTTTTGGTTTGGTTTTTTTTCCCAACCCAACTGTACTTGGAGCATTGAAGAGTCTTTCCAGATTTGGAGTGGTTTTTCAGAATGTCTGCTCCAAGAGGGGAAATATCTCAGCCTGCAGATGGAAGGACAGGAGGAGGACAGCATCATTCAGGCTCAAAGGGAATTGGAGGGTGTCTTGACCAACCTCCCATTGAAAACAGGGTCAGACCTGAAGAGTCAGGGCTTTGTTCAAAGATGTCTGGATCCCTTTCCAAGACAGAGCTGTTGCGCGCTCTCTGGGAAACAGCTTCCAGTGCTTGACTATCCTCATGCTGGAAAAAGTTCCTCCTTGTTTGGCTTGACCATCCCTTTTCTCAGCCCATTGCCTCTTGTCCTTGTATCTTCTACCATGGATTTGACTCAGGCTCAGTCTTCCTGGTAACTGTGTTGTTATAGTTGAATTTTAAGACAAATCGAGTCCGAAATAGATTTATTAAATATTTATTAAGGTAGGAAAGCAAAAGCAGCGCTGGGCGGCCGGGGAGTCGCAGCTCCACCAAAGACTCGCAAATTCAGGCAAGCTAAACGACTCCTTTTATCTTCACAGAGGTCGATTGCAACATCTTCGGTACGCCCCTCGGCTTCTTCCGAGGGGCTTCTTGCTTGGGGCAATTTCGATAAGATATCGTCACAGAATCAGCTTATACAATCTATTCTTTTCAGGGTTGATTGGTACAATGGCACACGTTAGCACGACATTAACGGTTTAACATTCGCTCAAGGTAACACATTCTGATGACATTGTGGTTAAGCCTTTCTTGTCAAACAGGGTGTTCCCATGTTTGGTGTTGCCAGATAACATTGTGGACGTGTATCTTCTGGTTAAATAGGAAGTTCTCAAGACTGCTACAATGGGTTCGTTCCTCTTGCTTAACCTGTTTGATCAGCAAATTACCCTTAGTTACTTATTACAATCCCCCCTTTTTTTTATTTATAAGTGATTTGCTGATCAAACCTAGACAACACCTCACAAGCGGCATCTAATTCAGGATTTTCGTTTGGTATAATTTTCATTTCCAGTTCCGATTGCTTCATCAGCATTAGCTGCACTTTTTCTAACCTGCCTTTAAAAAAGGTTACAAGTTTATTAATGACACAGGGTCCAAAAGTCAGAGCCAATAGTAACATTATGAGGGGTCCCGCCAAAGTAGAAATTAAGGTAGTCAGCCATGGTGACGGATTAACCCAAGATTCATACCAGGAGGACTGAGCCTCTCGTTCCCGTTTTCTTTTCTCTAATCCTTCTCTCAGCTTAGCTAATGAATCTCTTACTGCCCCTGTATGGTCAGCATAAAAGCAACATTCTTCACCTAGGGCAGCGCATAATCCTCCGTTTTGCATGAACAAAAGGTCCAATCCTCTTCGATTCTGTAAAACTACTTCTGACAATGAGGTCAATGATTTCTCTAAATAGGAAACAGATTTTTCTATTCGGGCCAAATCTTCGTCTACTGCAGCTCTTAGAGATGTTAGACTCTGTTGTTGTTGTACCAAGGAGGTTATGCCAGTGGCGGTCCCGGCGACCCCTAAACCAAGTAGAGTAGCTATAGTAATTGCAGATATTGGCTCTCTTTTGTTGATTTTATGTCCTGAATTGCTCCAATGTAAATACATAGTTTCTTCCCCATGTAAGAGGATTCTAGATACCACAGTAACTTGTACACAAAATTCTGAGGCATTTTTCTTGAGAACAGCAGTGGACAAACAAGGTGTTAATCCGGTTATGGAACAAACCCACCATGCCCCAGGACTAGGCAGAATCCATTTAATATCAGATGTAAAGTTTTGAGTTTGGTTAGTACATAGAGCTCTTTCCCCATTCGTCACCTTTCCTATACACCAACCGCTCCCTCTGACCTGTTGGAGAGTAATCCCTGCTTTCCGTTCTTTCCAATTACATCTGGGGGGATTCTCCTCGGCAGAGGTATTAAAGGGAGATGGCACAGCTATCCCTTCATAAAAAGGGGGTTTTACATCATAACATAACCAACAGGAAGTGGTAAAATTTGGATTTGTTGCATTTAGAGCTTGATAGGCTGCCTTCATTACAGCCCATAGGGGTTCATCATCTTTGGGTATTTTCTCCACTTTATTTGTAGAGGTTAGGTATGTCCCTGGGGTGACTGAGGCTGTGGAGTTTCCTCCCTTTGGCTTTGTGATGACTCGATTGGGCCCTACTGCTTGTGGTATTTTAACTTCCCGTTTTTGAATGAATATTAGTCCTCCTCTATCAGTTCCAGATTCCCAATATCGCATTCCCCAGGTTCGTCCAAATAACCATCCATGGTCATTAGGCTGCAGGATTTCTAATATAACATGCTTACAGTTGCCAAGATGGGAGCCCTCTATGTGTCCATCCCAGCTAGAAGCTGGCGGGTTGCATCCTCTGGGCCCCCATATTATATTTAAAAATCTATCTTTACTGGCTACATCCCAGTTTGAAGCTATGGTTTCACATCCCCAATATGCACAGTAATAGTGATTAGGGAAATTGCAATAGCTTTTCCCTGGATTCGAACTGGGGCAGAGATAAAAAGGTTTTATTGCTCTTTCTTGTCGACCGGGTGGGTCTAGTTCATAAAAGACTAATTCTTCCAATTTAACTTGGAATTCTGGGGGTCCGGCTGTCGCATTATACCGAACTTCTATTGAATCTTCCCATCGACCTAAGGTCCAATTGAAGGGTTGATGTTAATTTTCTAAAGTCGTGGTAATTAATACCATTAATAGGATACCAGCTTTCATTTCCCCCACTGTTCAGTACCTCTCTGCCTTCCTCGTCTACTCTTTTGCGGAGAGCAACGGGATATTAATATCTTCTCGGCAGCAGCAGGTAGTCTTCAGGGGGATTTTGCTGTTATCCTGTCAATAATTTCCAAGGTCTAAAGAGTTAGTTACCTCTCAAATATATTTCCACCTGTTTGGTTGTTGTGCCCGTTTCCAGGCAAATCTTATAACACACTGTCTTAAAACTCTATACCAGTCTGTTTCATATATTTCCCAAAGCTCGGGTATTGACAATTCCCACCCACAAAATAATTTACGAATCTCTGCTTGAGCCCGTTGTTCCCTGGTATGTGTCAAATTATTGCGACATTTCATACAATAAGGTTGTCTCTTAAATGAAACACAGGACCATTCTTTATCGCAATTTAAACATCGGCAAACAACCCAACATAGATGTCCGGAAGTGGGGTGTTTCACGCAGGGTATTCTACGGAGATCTCCTATACTGGGCGATTCAGGTATTTCTGTCTCTGTTTCACAGCAAAAAGGAAAAACCTGAGGAGTTCCTGTCAGTTTGTATAATCCAGCCCCCCCCGTTTGGTCAGGTATTCTCTCCTCACTCCAAGGTGCAAAATATACTTTTCGTAGGGTATTTCCAGGTGGTATTTGGAACCATTGATGTAAACTATTTCTTGCTTCCCTTCTGGAGTGGTTCATTTACCGGTCTCGTTTTTCCTTATCTTCATTCGGAGGTCTCCTGGTTCTGACGTTACGGTCCACCTTTCTGGGAAGATAGGTCCCTTAATTCTGCTGGCATGAGTCCATCCTTTTTCTGCTGTCCGTACAGCCATATCTGTGGTAAGTAAAACAACAAAGGGTCCTTCCCAACGGGGTGTTAGGGAGGTTTCTTTCCAGGTTTTGATTAATACCTGGTCTCCAGGCTGGATTTGGTGTATGGAAATGTCCAAGGGAGGTCTTTGTACTACCAAACCCTTCTTTCTTAGTTCCTGTCTCCTTCTTGTAAGTTCTAAAATATATTCTGTTAAAATTTTATCCTCGACCTTTGGGTGCTCTACTAATAATCCAAAGTCATAAGGCATCCCATACAACATTTCAAAGGGGGATATACCAGTATCTGTCCTAGGTTGAGTTCTAATGTAAAGCAAGGCCAGCGGTAGACATTTAGTCCAACTCATTTTTGTCTCCACCATAAGTTTGGTTAGGTGTTTCTTTATTTCCCCATTCATTCTTTCTACTTTCCCGGAACTTTGTGGGTGCCAGGGAGTATGGTATTCCCATTTTGTACCGAACAATTCAGTTGTTTCTTTAATTATTTTGGATGTAAAATGTGGGCCTCGGTCTGAGTCAATTACCGCAATAGTTCCATACCTCGGAATAATTTCTTCCAACAGGATTTTAATAACTGTCTTTGCAGTAGCCCTTATCACTGGGAAGGCTTCTACAAAGTGCGTAAGGTGATCAACCAAGACTAATAAATACTGATATCTCCCAACCTTCGGTAATTCAGTAAAATCCACTTGTATTTTCTCAAAGGGCCTTTTAGCCAGTTCACGACCCCCTTGAACCTTCTCCCTAAGTTGTCGTTTATTCACTTTGTGACAGGTTAAACATCCCTCTAAGATCCTTTTGGCTAATCCGTATATTCCGATGCAGGCATATTTTGTTTCAAACTGATCCACTAAAGCCTGAATTCCCCAATGGGTTTTATGGTGTAATTTATTTAGTATTCCTCTGGCTAATCCCTTTGGAAGAATTTCCCTACCATCTGGTAGCAGCCATTTATCACCATCTCTTTTTGCTCCAATTTGTTTTAGCTTATCCAATTCTTGGAGAGTGAAAGTCTTCTCTATTTTTAGCCTTTCAGGTTCCTCTCCCAAGGTCTGAACCATTAACAGGGCAGCCCGTTTTGCCTCTGCGTCGGCTAGATTGTTTCCTCTTACTGTATGGGTTAGTCCCCTCTGATGTCCTTTTACATAGACTATGGCTATCTTTAGTGGACCTCTTAAGGCCTTTAAAACTTCTTGGATTAGTTTTTCATGGACTAATCCCTTTCCCTGGGTGTTAATTAAGCCCCTCTCTTCCCAAATTTTTCCAAAGGTATGCACCACCCCAAAGGCATACTTTGAATCTGTATAAATGGTTCCAATTTTATTTTCTAAAAGTTTTAATGCTCTCATCATAGCATATAACTCACATGCTTGTGCGGACCAAGCTTTATTTAATGGTCCTGACTCTTTTATCTGAAAGGTATACCCGTCCACAATAGCATATCCCGATTTCCGTTGTCCTTCAACCACTCGTGAGGAACCATCCACAAATAATTTCTCCCCTTCGCCTAATTCATCTTCCTCTAAATCCTCCCTTATCTTAGTTTGCAAATTTATTAGTTGGAGACAGTCATGTGTCAAATCTTCCCTAGGTTCCCCATATAAAAATTGGGCAGGATTCTGAACAGAGGTGGTTTCCATTTCTAACCATGGGGAGTTAATCAAAATTCCCTCATATTTTAGTAATCGACTGTCTGTAAGCCACTTATCAGCTCGTTGTTGCAATACTCCTCGAATGTTATGGGGGGTGTATACCTTTAGTTCACCTCCTAAGGTGACCTTTCCAACTTCTTCTACCAATAATGCAGTGGCCACTATTGCTTGTAAACAAGTGGGCCACCCGCGGCTTACAGGATCTAGTATTTTAGAATAATATCCTACAGGCTTTCTCTGCCCTGCCCACCCTTGGGTCAGAACCCCATAAGCTGTCTCGTTATCCACATTGATAAAAAGTTGAAAGGGTTTACGGATATCGGGTAAACTGAGGACAGGTGCTTCCACCAGGTTTCTTTTCACGTTCTCCCAGCGCTTCTCATCTTCAGGGGTCCATTTTACTAACCCATTTTTAGTTAGCTTTTCGTACAAGAATTTTACTTTACTGCTGTAATTTTCTGTCCACTGTCGACAATACCCTAACAATCCCAACAGCTGTCTTATCTGTCTTTTATTAGTGGGCGCTGTTAGGGATAAAATTCCTTTCACTCTTTCGGGATCTAATTTCTTGTGTCCCTTTGTGAGCCAATGTCCCAAATATTTTACCTCTTCTTCAGTGAACTGCAATTTGGACTTAGAAACCTTTAACCCCTTGAGGCCCAAAAAGTTTAATAATTTGATGCTCTCATTTCTGACTTCTTCTTGAGTTTTTCCTGCAATCAATAAATCGTCTACGTATTGAATCAGGATTAATCCCTGACTTAATTCGTAGGATTCCAATAATTGTTCCAGAGCTTGTCCAAACAAATTTGGGGATTCTGTGAATCCCTGGGGCAAAACAGTCCACCGTAATTGTTGTTTTCTATGGGTTCTGGGGTCCTCCCACTCGAAAGCAAAATAGTCTCTACATTCTTCTTCTAAGGGACAGGCCCAAAAAGCATCTTTTAAATCTATAACACTATACCATTTATATTCTGGACTTAACCGATTAAGTATAGTGTGTGGGTTAGCCACCACAGGGAACCGGGTAATGGTTCGTTCGTTTATGGCTCTCAGATCTTGTACTAAGCGATAAGACCCATCCGGCTTCTTTACGGGCAATATGGGGGTGTTGTGAGGAGACATACAGGGTTCTAAAAGTCCTTGGACCAAAAGTCTCTCAATTACTGGCTGCAACCCTTCTCTCCCTTCTCTGGAGATGGGATACTGTTTTATCCTAATTGGCTGGTCTGGGTCTTTTATAGAGACTGTGATCGGTTTGATATTTAATTTTCCCACCAATCCAGGGCTATACCAAGTTTCTGGATTAATCTTGGCTTCATCTTCAGCGGTTAATAAGCATAACTTTACTTTTAACATCTCTTGGTCTACTTCCAAATTAATTCCTAATTCCACCATCAGGTCTCGTCCCAAAAGGTTATATTCAGCTTCTGGGACCAATAAAAATGTTCCCACCCCATCTTTATTTGGGGCTTCTATTGCTACATTCCTTATCAGGGGCACCTTGAAAGGTTCCCCTTTTGCACCAATTACTTGGAGTTTATCCTTTGATTCAACACATCCAGATGGTAACTTTTGGATGGTTGATCTTTCGGCACCCGAGTCCACGAGGAACTCGAACACTTCATGCTGAGGACCCAATTTCAATTTTATCAAGGGCTCGGTAACCTTAGGGGTCCCCAGCAAATAGAGCCCCTGACCCCCCTAATCTTCCTTAAAAATCTCCTCATCCTGCATTCTTTTCCGACAATTTCTCTGCAGATGTCCCTTCCTGCGACAATAAAAACATTCTATGTCCTGCGAACCAAATCTCCTTCTTCTCGGTTCTACTGGGCCCTTCCAGGGACTTTCTCTTCTCTTTCCCTGACTTTGCCCTTCCCTTACAGCAGCCATCAGGATTCTGGCTTGTTTCTTCTGACTTTCTTCTTCCCTTCTCACATACACCTTCTGAGCTTCTCGTAGTAACTCATCTAACCCCCTCTCCTGCCAGTCTTCTACTTTCTCTAACTTTCTTCTTATATCTGTCCAAGATTTAGCTACAAATTGAGTTTTCAGCAGGGCTTGACCCACTTGGCTATCGGGGTCTAACCCAGAATATAGCTGTAAACTCTTTCTCAATCTTTCCAGCCATTCGGTGGGGGTTTCATCTTTCTTCTGTTGTTCATTAAAGGCCTTATTGATATTTTGCCCTCTAGGTACAGAATCCCTAATCCCCTGAATTATCATATCACGGAGATCAACCATGTTATTTCTATGTGCGGGGTCTTGATTGTCCCAATTGGGCCTCTGTAAGGGCCATTTTACATCCCCGGCGGGACCATGCTGATGCCTCTGATCCCAGTGTCTCATGCCTGCCATTCTGATCATTCCTCGTTCTTCGTTTGTGAACAAGATCTTTAAAATAGACTCCATCTCGTCCCAAGTATAAATGTTAGGCCCGAGGAATTGATCAAAACGTTCTGCTACCCCTAATGGGTCCTCTAACAAGTGTCCCATTTCTTTCTTAAATTCCCTCACATCCCCGGAGCTGAGGGGTACAGATACAAATCCAACTCCGGGTTGTGGTCCCCCCATAGCAGTCTCCCTTAAGGGATACAATAAATTTTCCTCCCTTCTTTCTCTGATTTGACTTCTAGTTATTCTTCAATTAGAAGGAGGAGTCTCTTCCTCAGGTTCTGTAGGTGCTGTTGGAGGGAGATCTTGCTCAGGACCTTGTGGTGGCGGAGGAGGGGGGACATAGGGTGGGGGGGACACTGGAGGTTCGTCTATGTCCCACCTTTTCTTTTTATCATTTTTCTTTTCCTTTAATGGAAACAAATTAGCGGCCTGAGCCGTGCTCAGGATCCATAAAAAGGCATATTCACTCTCCTCCTTACTAAACAGTCGTTTGTTGTTAACGTATATGTTTAATTGTTGGCATATCCAATCCTCTAAGGATCCATGAATTGGCCAATATAAATCTTTTCTTATCTGTTTTCCTCCCCATATTTCCATACAATAATAGACCAATTTCTCCTTGGATTTCCCTTTTAGGGAAGGGGAACTATCCCAATATCGAATCATTAGGCCTAATGGGCTGTCTTGGGGTATATCAGGGAGCCCACCCCCACCCCGTATCTTCTGTATGGAACCAGAAGCCTTACTTTTCTTCTGTCCCATCTTCCGGGAGTGCCTTCTCTCACTCAAGTTTCACTCGCTTCCCTCCGTTCGTGGCCCACGCCCTCGCGGACAATGGGAACCGCACTATTAGGAGGTCCACACTCACTTCGTCCGGTGGGCTACTAAGCCCAGTGGACGTCTCAGTCACTCACATCCCAGGTACCCAATCCCCGACCGAACGGAACCGCAATATACTTACTCACTCCCGAGTCTTCGTCCGGCTCTTTGTGCACAAAAATTACGGGGAACTGCAGTTTTCCTTTCTCTTTCTTTTTGCTTTCCTATCTCAGTTCGGAAAATCCAGGTGAGCTAAGTCGGAATCTCCTCCAGGACCATCCGAAGATGGGGGCGCCCTCCCAGAGTTGAATTCTGAGTTGGCTGTCTGGATCCGAGTCACGGCACCAAATTTGTTATAGTTGAATTTTAAGACAAATCGAGTCCGAAATAGATTTATTAAATATTTATTAAGGTAGGAAAGCAAAAGCAGCGCTGGGCGGCCGGGGAGTCGCAGCTCCACCAAAGACTCGCAAATTCAGGCAAGCTAAACGACTCCTTTTATCTTCACAGAGGTCGATTGCAACATCTTCGGTACGCCCCTCTTCGGCTTCTTCCGAGGGGCTTCTTGCTTGGGGAAATTTCGATAAGATATCGTCACAGAATCAGCTTATACAATCTATTCTTTTCAGGGTTGATTGGTACAATGGCACACGTTAGCACGACATTAACGGTTTAACATTCGCTCAAGGTAACACATTCTGATGACATTGTGGTTAAGCCTTTCTTGTCAAACAGGGTGTTCCCATGTTTGGTGTTGCCAGATAACATTGTGGACGTGTATCTTCTGGTTAAATAGGAAGTTCTCAAGACTGCTACAATGGGTTCGTTCCTCTTGCTTAACCTGTTTGATCAGCAAATTACCCTTAGTTACTTATTACAAGCTGCCTTTGTCTCATCGTACAAGTTTTGCCTTTTTCTTCCGATTCTCCCCTCATGGCCAGGGGGGTGCTGGGCGGCCCGAGAGAGTGGCTGAGGCTAAACCACGACAGTCCTTTTCGGCAATCGATGTTGCACACGAAGGGTTGAGATAACGACAGATCTGACCAGAGCGTGCTAAAATGAATTTGTTATATACATTTATTGTATTAGTTAAATAGTCGCTGGGCACCATGTTGTTTTGGTTGTTCTCCTTTACTTGCTTTGTGCTCTCTCTACAGGGCATAAAGATATTTCTGACACAGTTGTTGTGCTGATTTCTATGTTGGTCAGTACAAAACTAGTAATGTCCTTTATTTCCTGTAGTGCCCTGCAACTGCTCTTGCTGTTATCTTGTGCTGATGGATCACCACAACCACTGTGAGCTGTCTGCACGCAAACATTAAGAACGGACCAAATGGAGCTTCAGTCCAGAGGGACTTTGGGAAACTCTGGGATTCAGCCAGCAGCAAACTCCGAAGTTTTACAAGGAGGAGTCACCAGTCCTGCATCAGAGGGAAGATAAACCTCGTATATCAGGACCTGAAAGGACCTGAAAGGATGAGCAGTGACCCTGAGAAGAAGACCTAGGCATTATGAGGGACACCATATGAGCCAGTGGTTCATGCTCACCATGAGCAAGGCCAGTTGCAAAGGGGGATTTATTAGGAGGAGCATGGTCATCCCCCAGCATCTTAAATTTTCATACCCCTCCAGTGAGCTGTGTGGTGGCCACACCTGGACACGTGTGTGTGTCCCTCTGTGGGAATTCCTGCTGTAGAGAGGTGGGGAGGAAGTGGAGAGTGTCTGGAGGAGGTAGGCCCTTTTCCACTACTCATGGCCCCAAAACCCATCTCTGCCAACTGTTTCCATCTCAACACAACACCAGGAACATGCTGACCCAGGAGAACCAAGATGCTCTCCAGACCGCTCCAGAGTCCCCTCCCAGAGGATGGATGTCCTTAATACAACCTGTGTGAAAAGCCTGGGCACATCCCTCAGTTCCACTCACCATCTTACCTGTCAGCAAACACCGACTGGTGACTCCAAAATCCAGTTCTACATCTCTAAAATGTCACAGACACTAAGCTTTTCATTCCTGAACTGATGGAGGAAGAGGAAGTTCAGGGGTGCAGTTCTCAGGCCTGTTTGGAGAAGGAGCCTGGTATGAAAGCACTGCACTGAAAGGGATCCCATTTTATTACAGAGATGCTATGAAAGATGCCAGCTCGGAGCCACTATTAAATTAAATTTTATAAGGGAACCAGGTGACATCAAGCAGGTACATGGTCTCAGGTGCAGTGACACAAATGAAACCTTTGTGTAGAAACATAAAAACCATGAATGACAATAAAGATAATGTTTAAAAATTCAACACCAACCAACAAACAAAACACACAAAAACCCAGATGGAATCAGATAGTGTGGGAGTCATTTGTGGAAAGAGGTGGTAAATGTCTCCCTCTTGAAAAATATCCATGAAATCAGATTCCTAATGACCTCCTTCAGCTCCTGGTTCCTCATGCTGTAGATGAGGGGGTTCACTGCCGGAGAAAACACTGAGTACAGAACAGCCACCAGTAGGTCTAGAAATGTGGAGGAGATGGAGGGGGGCTTCAGGTGGGAAAACACTGCAGTGCTGACAAAGAGGGAGACCACGGCCAGGTGAGGGAGGCACGTGGAAAAGGCTTTGTGCCGTCCCTGCTCAGAGGGGATCCTCAGCACGGCCCTGAAGATCTGCACATAGGACACCACAACGGAAACGAAACACCCAAATGCTAAACAGGCACTGACCACAAGAAGCCCAACTTCCCTGAGGTAGGACTGTGAGCAGGAGAGCTTGAGGATCTGGGGGATTTCACAGAAGAACTGGTCCAGGACATTGCCCTGGCAGAGGGGTAGGGAAAATGTATTGGCCGTGTGCAGGAGAGCATTGAGAAACCCACTGCCCCAGGCAGCTGCTGCCATGTGGACACAAGCTCTGCTGCCCAGGAGGGTCCCGTAGTGCAGGGGTTGGCAGATGGCAACGTAGCGATCGTAGGACATGACGGTGAGAAGACAGTACTCTGCTGTGATAAAGAAGAGAAAGAAGAAGAGCTGTGCAGCACATCCCCAGTAGGAGATGGCCCTGGTGTCAAACAGGGAATTGGCCATGGCTTTGGGGACAGTGGTGGAGATGGATCCCAGGTCAAGAACGGAGAGGTTGAGGAGGAAGAAGTACATGGGGGTGTGGAGGCGGTGGTCACAGGCGATGGCGGTGATGATGAGCGCGTTTCCCAGGAGGGCAGCCAGGTAGATGCCCAGGAAGAGCCCGAAGTGCAAGAGCTGCAGCTCCCGTGTGTCTGCGAATGCCAGGAGGAGGAACTGGGTGATGGAGCTGCTGTTGGACATTATCTTCCCCTAGGCTTAGAGACCTGTCCATGGAAGGAAAGACAGTGAGAAGTGAGGGCAGACTTCTCTCAAAAAAGCCTCTTCAATCACTCTTTGAGACCCAGCCAACTGCCTCTCCCCTTTTGGGAATGTATTTGTCGCATCCTTTTTGCACACACTGGTTGGAGCTGGCTGATGATCCATCAGGGAGGTGTTAGCTCTGCAGGATCCAGTCCTGTCCTACAGCAATAGTTAAATAGGAACTGGGGCGATCTCAGATTAAATCCATTCATGGCATCAAAGGGCTTTTCAGCCTTGTCATTCCCAATTCACCCGACTGCAGAACAGAGCTGAGGGCACTTTATTTCTCTGTTTGTTCTGTTCTAATTTCCCCACCACACCTGAGGAGTGTCTTTAAGACAGAAACCCTTGGCATTTCTGCTGCACACTATGTAAAACCTTGTGGGTCCTAAGAGCCAAAGGGCTGTCCCTCAGTACAGAGTGGGGACAGCCCATCTATCCATCAGTATTGTTCCCAACCCCCCACCCCATCTCGCAGGACCTGAGGAGGATCTCAGCTCTCCCCTCCCAGCCAGCGACACACAGGGCTCATTGCAGCTGCCTACATTCAGCCCTCCAGCAGGACTGACATGGCCTTGCCACTGTCATGTCTATTCCGTGGGGCTCCTAAAAACCACAGAGATGTAAAGGGAGAGCTGTGCCCTTCTGGAGGGCAGCGTGGCACCCAACAGGGCACTGCAAGGGGATGTTGACTTGAGTTGACTCAAGTCAACTGTCCTATAGATGGAATATCCTGATGTGAGCGTCGGCTTACACTCACCCAACACATTGCAGTCACGAGAGCCTGAAAGATTAAGGTCATTGGGATGCTTTTCATCCATGGACACACCAGTGTCTGAGCTTCACTTGAATCCTCACCCCCCCACCACAGATAAAAGAAGGGGAGGAACAAGGGCAGCAGGGACAAGAGGGGAACACGCCAAAGTTCTCTTGCCAAGAGAGTCGGGACAGGGAGACACAGTCAGACACGCGAGCATTTCTCCTCTTTGGTGCTTGGGCTGCTGGGAGGGAGACTCAGGACTAAGTCCCCAAGATATGAAGGGGTTGGGGAGTCTACTGTGTGGGAGAGGGAAGTTGCTGCAGGGAAGGCATCTGCGCTGCAGGGGATGGCAGGGAGGTGCTGGAATCCCCCCTCCCATCACCCTTCCTGTAGCAGCTCCCTCTCACTCCCTGCCCATGCCTCTGCTGCCTGCACTGTCGCTGCTGGGGGCTGTTTCTCTGCCCCCAGGTCTCCTCCCTTTCAGTGCTCAGAGACTCCATCCCAGCTGCTGAGGGCTCAGCTCTGCCCTGCAGACACCTTCTGCAGCAGGGAATGGCCCAGGGGCATCTCTGGGTGTGCACGGGCTAAAGGAGCAGCTCGGACAAGTGCTAACAAAAACTGGGGTCTCATTGCCTTCATGGGAATGGAGATGTAAATTCAGATCTCCCACCGCCCATCTAACCAACCAAGAGGGGAAAATTCAAAGCAGAGATTCCATTTCTTTTGGCTAAATGCTGCCTCTGTGTCCTTCTTCAAAAGGACCCTCTGCAAATGTCCTGGGGGTGATGTGGAGCTGTGAGCAAACCTGACCCACGCAGCATCCTCTCGACTGCAGAAGGACCCTGCCATGCCCAGACTGGGGTCACCCCTTCCCTCCACAGCTTCTCCCCACACTGTCATGGGCAGCTCCCCGGGCAGGCTGAGAGCTGACCCTGGCAGGAGACAGAGTCCCTGCCCCAGCATACAGTTCCCTGGGACACAGGGACCCTGCTCGGAAGGACAGCCCTGGGCACCCCTGGCTGCACGCCCACCTTCACAGCCCTGCAGCCATCCCTGGGAGAAGGCAGCCGACACGTCCTGGCACTTTGATGATGTGGTGGGCATCCGCTGCTCTCAAGAAAATCCTTCTCAGCACCAACAGATCCCTGAGAGCCTTCCTGACAGATCACATGAGACACGGGCTATGCCAGCTGTAGGAGACTGCTCCAGGAAGCCTCTCTGCATTATACTGCACCAGAGAGAAACATCACGCCCTGTCCCTCTGCCCCTGCAGCAGGGAAGCCCTGCTCCACAAGTTCTCCTTCTCCTCTACACTAGAGAAACTGTGAGAGTTGTACTTACAGATCCCACGGGCTGTGGGTTGTGCAGCTTCTGGATCCCTCCAGCAACTGCAGAGTCAATGCCCTGCAGCCAGAGACTTATTTTGTGAAGGGCTGTGAAGGTTTCTCCCCCAGTGAGCTCTCAGTTTTCATCCATTCCTGAATGCTTTTCAGCTCTCCTGGCCTCACAAGTTGTCTCTCAGTGCCTGCAGGCAGTGCCCTCAGCCCTTGGCAGAGGAGCTGCTCCTGGGCAGAGCTGTCTCTCTGCCGCGCTGCCCCATGGCCAGGAGCTCCCTCCATCCCAGGAGCCCGGCCCAGCTCAGCAGCAGAGCAACAGCCCAAGGAACAGCCCAAGGCATCACTTTCTCTGCCCCCTCTGGGATCCCCGGAGATGTCCCTGGGGCTTCAGGAGAACCAGCTGTGAAACAGGATGAAGTCAGCCCTGATGTTCTCTCAGGAGATGGGAGAGATTGTGGGAGAGATTCATTTCCAGCAGTGTCATTTCTCCTGTCAGGAGAAGACTTGGGCATGAGAACCATGAGAATCCTAAGAATCGCCTTTCCTTATCCTATCGTGAGGCAGCACACCAGGAGGGTGACAGGGCAGGATCTGATTTCTACAAGCTGGGGGGCTGTCTTTGGGTTAGTGTATGAGAGAGTCCTTTTTCATAACATTTGCAGGTGACCTCACAAGGAAGAGAGCAGACACTGCACTGCAGGGCAAGGTTGCCATCCGGAGGGACCTAGACAGGCTGGCGGGATAGACCGATAGGAACTTCAGGAGAGCCAATAGGTCCTGACCTGGAGGTGGACTAAACCCATGCCATGACAGAGACCAGGGACTGCCCAGGTGGGCAGCAGCTCTGCGGGAAAGGCCCTGGTGGCCCTTGGGTTCTGTGGGGTAAAACATGAGCCATCAGCAAAGGTGGCCAAGAGCTTCCTGAGCTGCAGGAGCACAGCCAGTCTGCTCAGCACTTGTTACACCTTATCCAGAATACTTCCCTAGGTTTTGGCACCACACCGTGCCAGAGAGCCCTTGCAAAGTGGAGCCAGGTCAGTGGAGGGACACCAACATTGACAGAGCTTGTACTGTGAGAAGAGGCTTAGAGAGCTGGGCTTGTTCAGCTTGGAGGAGAGGAGCTCTTGGGGGGAACATGGAGCAGCATCACACAGTTACCAGGAAGACTGAGCCTGAGTCAAATCCATGGTAGAAGATACAAGGACAAGAGGCAATGGGCTGAGAAAAGGGACGGTCAAGCCAGATAAGGCGGAACTTTTTCCAGCATGAGGATAGTCAAGCACTGGAAGCTGTTTCCCAGAGAGCGTGCAACAGCTCTGTCCTGGAAAGGGATCCAGACATCTTTGAACAAAGCCCTGACCCTTCAGGTCTGACCCTGTTTTCAATGGGAGGTTGGTCAAGACATCCTCCAATTCCCTTTGAGCCTGAATGATGCTGTCCTCCTCCTGTCCTTCCATCTGCAGGCTGAGATATTTCCCCTCTTGGAGCAGACATTCTGAAAAACCACTCCAAATCTGGAAAGACTCTTCAATGCTCCAAATACAGTCGGGTCGGGGGGAAAAAAAAAAAAAACCAAAACCAAAACTATACTGGATTAGTTTTTCACAGAGACAGTTTTAAAGGGTCAAAGTAGATTCAATGCATGAATTCTGACAGTCAAGTTACAAAGAGGGAGGAAAAAAAGGCAACAAAATCTTTGTCAGTAAAGAAAAACTCCCCCAGCCTGTGGGATGTCCTCATTAGTTGGCCCTCTAGGAACTGGGATCCTTGGGCTTCTTGGTCTTAAGTGGGAGCTCAAATCCTGAACTGGAAGGACAACATTGGCTGCAGGTACACACCGTTTTCTTGACACGACTGTGAGCTCAGACCCAGTGGATGGAGTTTCTCACACAGGTCACGGAGGAGGGCAGGATGTCGGGGAGAGGGGCACACGCTTCAGTTTCCCAAATCCCATGAGTTTTCCCAACCCATCCTTCTCTTGACCTCTGGCATCCTATTTCTTGAGATGCATAGCTGGCGGGTCTTCTGTTGATAAAGCATCAGTGATCCTTCCAGTGATTCTGTGATTTCCTTTAGAGTGGCAAAAAATAATAATAATGATGAAAAGAAATGTTAAAGTAACAGTCTACTTCCACAATAGCAAATCTGGACAAAGGCAATTAAATTAGTATTTGCCATATAAGGTATGATATCCCATCCTGAAGTACATATTGAAAGTGGTTCAGATGAAGGGTGGTCTTGCAAAAGTCACCCCTTGTGTCCCCGTGTGGCACAGACGCTGCTGGTTTCCCTCTCCAGAGAGTGGCAGAGGCCGGATCACCTTCTCAGAAGAGGCTCCTTGCCAGGGAGCCACAGCCATGGGGGGACCTCACCTGGTTCTTACTGGCACTTCACTCAACTGCTATTTGGATACATTTGGTGCTTTTCTGGGATGACTATTCCCACATAGAGGATCATAAAAAGACGACTGTTTCTTAAGAGATGGTGAAAAAGGCCCTGTTTGGCCAAGAAAGCCCACCATGTGCTCTGGAGGGAGCGAGGAAGATTATAAAAAGCACCAGGAAAGTCCAAAATGCTCTTCCAAAGGGCGAGTGGCCCTGAGCAGTGGTGATTGGCCACGTGTAAGTCTGTTAGAGAGGGTCAAGCAATGTCAGCGAGAAGCAAGGGGACGGCTGATGGCTTTAGCCAATCCTTACAGCCGTGTCTGAAGCCAGCCGTGGGAAGCAGTGGATGTTTGTGGGCAGAGGCTGAGGAAGAGGCTTCTCCTGGGACAATGGCAGGAAGGAAGACCCTTCCTCTGCAAACCAGGGGTGATACAGACATTCATCTCTTGTGTGCCTGCCTCAGCCTGGCGGATGGGGAATGCCCACTGCTGGGGGTGGCTGTTCTTAGGAATGCCCCATGGGCTGACAACTTGCTCCTTTCACCTCCTTCACTGCCCACACTTGGATGGACTTCAGGAAACATCCATGAGCCTGGAGGATGCACAAACCTCCTGGGCTGAGGTCTCAGCACTGCAGGGGCAGAGGAAGGGTTTGTGAGACACATGGGCGTGCAGGGAGAGAGCAGTGTGGGGGGAGCAGTGAGTGTGCTAAAGGCAGGAAGAAGAAATGAAATATTGGGGGTTGGCTGTTCAGTGCTGGGATGTGGAGCTACAGAGAGGATTCTGGCATGGATTCTCCAGGATTCTGGAGCTTGGAAATCTTGGGGATAAATGAGCAGTAGCAAGGCTTTGGAGGAAACCAGGTGAGATGTGGGGAACTCACTGGCATTGGCAAATCCTCAGACACCCACAGTGTTTTGGTGTCGGAAACAAGGAAGCAGGCACAGGCACAGGACAGCGTAGCTGTGGTGGGGATGGCCAAGGGCCTTGGTGGGGCGTTGACACCCCAACAGATCTGAGACCCTTGTTCTCTTGCCTGTGGCTTCTGTCTCTTCCACTGAGACCCAGGAGAGAACACAAGGTCCTTCCAGCTCCAGTGCCTCGTTGCCTCCCCTTGTGCATCACCCTTGTTTGCCCACCTGGCAGCTGTGTTAAGAAGTTGTCCCAAGGTCCTCCAGGCTGCTGGCACCCTGTGTCTTTGCCTGGCCAGTGAATGCCAGGGCAACTACTCTTCCCCATAGGAACCTGCTCATTGACTTGGAGACTTCTTCAGGTTGCTGTTAGAAGACTTATTCTGCCTACTGTGCCCGATCAAGTGGGTTATAATGGCCAAGACATTTTCACCCTTACTGGCTTCTCCTCTCATCCTCACTCACACAAGCTCACTCAACCCTTGACCCATCTCATACAGGAGCTCCATAGATCTGAGCTGCTCCTTCACTCAGGGGGCATTCTGCTGGTCGTCCTCTTCCCTGCTACTCCCTCCAGCAGAGCCTGTACCCTTCCATTGCAGCACCACAGCTCAGCAAGATGTCCCACCACATCTCATTCATTCCCAAACCATCCCAGTTCTGTGAGTAGACATGGGACTCCTCCTGGCAGTGCATATTTGGGCCACAGCACCTCAGCTGACTTCTCACGGGGAAACCTGAGCTGTGATCCTGCCCAGAAGAACCATTGTACATCGAGCAGTTCGTGCTGGGCTGGGCTGTACGTACAGAGTGGCCTTCACCCCTGGGCTGTGCTGCACAGATGCCTTGGCCACAGGACAACCTCAGCAGCACATTGTCACACAGGAGCCTGCAGAAAGGTCCCAGTCTGTACCAGACATTCTGCCTCCTGCGTGGCCCTCCCTGTACCCGGCACTGCTGCAGGAAGTTCTCATGGAAACGTCCTGGCTGTTTGACTGTCGAGATGACGAATAGTGTTGTTTCCTTCTAAGAAAATCCTGGAGTGGTTTGAATGACCGAAAGAGGAGACTGTCTGCTATGGAGGGGGTCTGCATGGTTGTCTGCATGGTTTGCCGCATTTGGGTCGAAGGCCCATTCAATGCTACACCTCCTGGGGTTCTCACCATTGAAACAGACATGAGATTTGTGAGAAACACCGGCTCACGATTAGAATTTGATAGAGAACAAAGTCGCCGAAGCAAAGATAAAAAAATTACAAATTTATTATACGAAACAGTGCTGAATGTGGTGCGTCTCAAAGCAGAGGCACACCTCATCTTTCAGCTTTTAGGTATTTATACCCTATCCCGGCCGCTGGAGTTTCTGTCTCTCTTCTCGTTGGTTGAGAAGTTGGAGCTCACATTCTTCCCGACCGCCTGACCCGTTACAGGTTCAGTTCACACCTTTTCACCTTACAGGGCATACACACACCTCCCCTACGAAATCATTATCCTAAACACGCCTTGGATTAGTTGATTACGCTACAAGTTATTTCACTGTCTTTGCTGCCATCTACTGTCCAGTGTTAGTAATTACAAGCACTCTGGTGGTCGTTTACTTCCTCAGGTGGTCGTATCCTCCTCTTCATCAGCTGCCCTCTAGATGACCTTAGTCCACTCAGCGGTCTTCACAGCCCCCTCAGCAGTTTTACTGTCCAGGCCTGGTTTCTTTGGCCTTATCGATACTCCCCTATCTTCTGGGTTCCTGTATTGAAGGCCACATGCCAGTCTGTTTCTCTTTACCTGGATAACGTTCTGTAAACAAGGATCCCTTGACAGACCCAGGGCAGTTCTAAGGATTAGTTGGGTGCCATTGATTAGATTCTACTATCACTAAGCCTCCTTTCTTAGTGCAGACACACTAACAAACATATATCCATTTGCTGAAGCAAAACTTAACCCGTTTCTCACAGTTCACCCCCTTTTCATTCATTACTTTTTTGCTGAAGCTCATAACCTTCTTCCCATTTATTTAATAATAACTGTAACCTCTCATTTTGTTCTTCCTTCTGGTGGTCCCTTTTCCTTAGGACCATAATTCTCTGTGGTGTAACATCTTGATTCGAGCCCTTCGCATCTGGTAGACTGGTCACTTGCATTCCTTCTACCACACTAGAAATCCATCTCACTGCACAAGGAATAAAGCAAGGTATGAACAGCAGCCCAGTAGTAGCACATAACGAAATGAAGCCCACCTTTTTCCACCAAGATACTCCAAAAAAGTTGTCCCACCAGTTGGCCTCTATCATATTTTGCATTTTTGCACCGGGACACGTGCTAGTCTTCTGATGTTCGTTGCTAGATCTCTCACAGCTTGCCTGTTATCATCAATTTGAAGACAACATTCTGAAGTGTTAAACTTGCCACATACCCCCCCTTCTTCTGCTAGTAGGTAGCCTAATGCCAGTCTATTCTGGTACATTGCAGTTCGCATCTGTGTTTGTTGGGCCGCTATTAATTCTAATGCTGAGGCGGTCTGATTGGTAATTACTTCGAGTACGGCTTGCAACCTAATTATTCTATCGAGCATATAAACAGGTGTTCGATATCCCCAGCTACCATCTTGTAGAGTCTGACATAAAGGGTCTTGCCTTGCATATTCAAACTGCATCGGGAGACATTCAGGATCAATATTGACTGGAGATTGCTGATATCACCCCACGTGTAAGAAAAAAAAATAGATAAAATATTAGAAAGAAGAAATAGTTTCTTATTTTTTAGTATTGTGATACTGTCACTTCTGAAATCCCGATCACTAACTGCATAAGAACCGAGGGATTCCTGAAAACTGCCCAGGGGCTTGGCTTGTTAGGGCGTTTTGCATGTTAATGAGCCAAGTTCCTGAACTGCAGATCCTGAAAGACTGAACAAGCATCTGGAGAAGTAACAGTGGGCAGCAAACCTCCAAGTTCCTGAGGGTGTCAGCAGGCCCCACCGAGGGCCATCACCAGAGAGACCCTGGAGGGAAGGAGCAGGCAAATTGCCATCCCTGGGGACTGGTGAAGCAGAAAGGCAGAAGCAGTGGTTACAGGTAGAAAACCACACGTGGGGATGGCTCTGAAAACCTTGGATGCATTTAGTTGATCAAGAGAGCAAAGCCCTGACCCCTGTCCCCTGGGAAAGGGGATTCTTCCCTCATGGGAGTCTCAGGGCTTTTCCTGGGGCAGGGAGAGGTGGGGCTGTGCAAAGCGGGGTGCAGGACAGCAGTGGGACACCCCCCAGCCTCTGTGGAGGTGAGGAGGTAAGGACGCACTGGGGACTTAAGGAACTGCTGTCCTCTTGTGGGCCTCAGCGGCAGAGACAGCAGCCATAGCCAAGAGGACAAGGATTTCAGTTCTGTTGATGATGTTGTTCTTGGTTCTGACCCCACCAAGGCCCTTGGTTGTCCCCACCACAGGCTGTCCTCCACTGTCCTGCGACTGTGCCTGCTTCCTTGCAGACTTCAACTACCCCCCTGGTTCCTCACATCACTCTGACCCAGGATCTCCCACACTTTACTGGTGTCTCCTGTCCTCACTGGCTGTGTCTTCAAACAAAGATTTCTGAGTAATTGCCAGTGCCTATGAGGTTTCCACAACTGATCCAGCTTCTTCCAAGGCCCTGCTAATGCTCCCCCAGCTCCCAAGATGTCCTGGCCTCCAGACTTGCTTGAATCCTCACTCCATATCCCAGCAGGGAACGGCACACGTACCTTCTGCTGCCGCCTCAAATTGAAGAATCAACCTGGTTCAATTCAACATGACCCCACCTCACCCATGGTATTTCAGATCTTTTCCTACCTCTAACACACCTATTGCTACCCATACATCGCTCTCTCTGCACTCCCCTGTGGTGCACAAACCCTTCCCTCTTCCCCAGCAGTGCTGGGCAGTCTTCAGGAACCACCTTTTCGAAGCAGAGGAGCCAGCAATTCCACTCTGCCATAACTCCAGCAAGCTGGGCAGGAGACCAGCTTGGCTGAAGAGGGAACGCCTCGTGAAGTTCAGGAGGAAAAGAAATGCTTCAGTCTCTGGAAGCAGGGTCAGGCTTCGCAGGAAGATTACAGAGCTGTGGTTCGTATATGCAGGGAGAAGGCAGGAAAGGTCAAAGCTCAATTAGAGTTGAAACTGGCCAGTGTTGTCTCAGAAAACAAGAAGGGCTTTTTAAAGTATGCTAATAGCAAGGGGAGGTCAAAAGAAAGCATTGGACCAATACTTGAAGATGGTCATCTGACTAATAGGGATGAAGAGAAAGCAGAGGCATGCCATGCTTTTTTGGCCTCAGGCTTTAATAATGCAGCTAGAGCTTGGGCTGCCCGGTCCCCTGAGTTGGAGGAGCTCGGCTGTGGGAACAGAGACTGTCCATTTGTGGACACTGAAATCATGAGGCACCAACTGGATCAGATTAATGTTCACAAGTCCACGGGGCCTGATGGGATTCACCCCAGAGCACTGAAGGAGCTGGTGAATGTGATGGCAGGACCCCTGTCGATCACCTACCAAATGTTTTGGGAGTCAGGAGAGGTCCCCCCTGACTGGGACGTAGCCATTGCTATTCCAATTTACCCAGAGGGTGTGAGGGAAGACCCAGGGAACTACAGACCCGTTAGTCTAAGCTCAGTTCCTGGAAAAATTTATGGAGAAGGTTATACTGGGTCCTATTGAAAGGCACTTAAAGAACAGTCAATATGGGTTCACAAAGGGAAAGTCCTGCCTAACTGATTTGATATCCTTCTATGATAAGGTCACCCGCCCACTGGATGAAGGGAAAGCAGTGGATGTAGATTTTCTGGATTTTAGTAAGGCTTTTGATACTGTCCCTCCCAGCATCCTTCTAGACGAGCTTCTGGGTTGATCACTGGGTGAAGAAGCGGCTGAAGGGCAGAGCTCAAAGGGTTGCAGTGAATAGGGCTACCAGTGTTGCTTCTCAGGGTTCAATTCTAGGGCCGGTTCTATCCAATACGTTTATCAGCGATCTGGACGCAGGAGGTGAATGCACCGTGAGCAAGTCTGCTGATGATCCCAAACTGGGCGTTGCTATTGACCCTCTTGTGGGACAAGATGCCTTGCAGAGAGATCTAGAGAGATTGGAGCACTGGCCGATGATTGATGTGATGAAATTTAACACGTCCAAATGCCAGATCCTTCGCCTAGGACGGAGTATTGCCGGGCACAAGTATAAATTGGGAGAGGAGTGGCTGGAGAGCTGCCCTGCAGAAAGGGATCAGGGGTGCTGGTTGGCAGCAGGAGTCCCAGCAGGAGTCCCTGGGAGTCAGCAGGGAGCCCTGGCAGCCAAGAGGGCAAACCACACGCTGGGGGGCATCAAAGACAGTAGAACCAGCCGGTCGAGAGAGGGGATTATCCCACTGCATTCAGTGTTGGTGTGGCCTCACCTTGAATAGCGTGTGCTGTTCAAGGCCCCACCATTTAAGAAGGATGTGAAGGTCTTTGAAAGCGTCCAGAGGAGGTCATTAAAGCTGGTGAAAGGGCTGGAAGGCACGATGAGGATCGGCTGAGGACTTTGGGCTTGTCTAGTTTGGGCAAAAGGAGGCAGAAGGATGACCTCCTTGTTCTCTACAGTCCCCTGAGGTGGGGAAGTGGAGAGGGAGGTGCTGGTCTCTTCTCCCTGGGAACCAGGGATAGGACACGTGGGAATGGTTCAAAGCTGGAGCAGGGGAGGTTTAGACTGGACATCCAGAAGCTTTCCTTTACCGAGAGGGTGGTCAAACACTGGAACAGGCTTCCCAGAGAGGTGGTTGATGCCCCAAGCCTGGCAGTGATTAAGAGGCATTTGGAAATGCCTTTAAACACACGCTTTAACTTTTGACCAGCCCTGAATTGGCCGGGCAGTTGGACTAGATGATTGATGTAGGTCCTTCCAATTGAAATATTCTATTCTATTCTATTCTATTCTATTCTATTCTATTCTATTCTATTCTATTCTATTCTATTTGATTCCCAAGTTGTCAGAACCCTTCGATCCTGCCCCACCACTTCATGTCTGAGCTTGCTCAAGTAACCCCTGACTTGCCCCACATCCACTGCTGGTTGTTCTCCTCCAGAGTCCTGCTTCAAGGAACACAGGCCTGGGAGACCTTATGGCTGAAGACAAAGAGGACAAAGAGGACCTCAGACACATCTGCACCTTCTCTGACAAAATTCAGCAGTAGCCACACCTGTAAAGAGGAAATGAAATGTCCCTGAGGAGAGCAAACCCTTCGGACCAGAGAGACGCAGGGCTGGACTGCGCGGCCCTGGCAGGAGAGGGCTTTGCTGCCTGTGGTGTCTCTGCAGCCCTGGAGGGCCTGTGGTGCAGGTGAAGCTGATCTCCAGGAAGGACAAGGTGCTCTTGAAAATGTCCTTGGCTACGGACAACCTGTGATCCAACACTGTGAAAACCATTGCTCTGCTCCTTGATTGCATCATCAAAGGGATGACTAAAGGATGCGGGAGCAGCACTGCCAGCATCTACTGGATGGAGAAGGGACAGGACTTGACCCCCTGCGGTTGCTTTAATGTGATGATGTGGCTGCTCTGAATGGGGACGGTGTTCCTGCAAGTCCTGTGCTGTCCCTGCTGGCTGCGTGCTGCTGTGCTGGAGAGCCCTGGCACCTCAGGCAGCACCACAGGATGGAGTCAACCTCCAAATTGAGCAGCTGCCCTGAGTTAGGTGAGGCCTTGGAGGGGTGTCTCTGAGAAACCTGCCCTCACTGCCCCTGGAGAGCTGGTAAATGCAGCTGGTGGAGAAGAGAGAGGCTTAGCTCTCCTGATGGCAATGACTCCGTTCTCTCAGAGGAATAGCTCTATGGGCTGCCCTGGACACAATGAGCAGGATCAGCTTCATGGCCCTAAATGGGGACATCTGCTGTCACTTCAGCTGGCCAAAGGCATGCTCCACCAGCCTCCGAGGGAGGAGGTGGTGAGGAGGAGCAGATGAGCCCAGGTGCTGCCCAGTCCTTCTGAATGTTTCCATCAGTTATCTGCAAGTGTCTTGGACCACCTCTGGCACCTCAAATGCCACTTGTGGTTTGCATGGGTACAGGAGGTAGAGGAGATTCCTCCCTTTCACTGCCTGGGTGTCCTGTCTCACAGTGACCTCAAGAAGAGGTCATTCTTGGACCTAACTCTGTCTCTGAGAGGGGAAATGCCACTGCTGGAAAGAAGTGTCTCTCCCCAGCGGAAGAAATAAACATCATTAATGACTTCAGTTGGTTTCAGAGTCAGTTGCCCTGGAGCCCCAGGGACATCTGTGAGGGAGCCCAGAGGGGCCAGAGGAAGCGCTGCCTTGGGCTGTTGCTCTGCTGCTGAGCTGGGCCGGGCTCCTGGGATGGAGGGAGCTCCTGGCCATGGGGCAGCGCGGCAGAGAGACAGCTCTGCCCAGGAGCAGCTCCTCTGCCAAGCGCAGCAGGGCTGAGGGCACTGCCTGCAGGCACCGAGGGGAGACGAGATGTGAGAGAGAGGTAAAGGCAGTCTGGGGTGGTGAGTGAGAGCTCACCAGGGGGAGAAATCTTCCCAGGCTTTGACACGGTAAGTCTCTGGCTGCAGGGCAATGCAGCTGAGTTCCTGGAAGCGTCTCCTAGACCTGGCACATGCCATGACCGATAGGACCTGTCGGGAAGGTTCTGCTGGGTTTTCTGGTGTGGAGGAGGAGGACATGCTTCAGAGAAGGCCTTGGGCATCAGAAGCGTGAAGCCGCGTGTGCAAACAGGGCTGCCCAGGGCTGTCCATCAGAGCGGGGACCCTACACCCCAGGGCACTGTGTGCTGGGAAGGGATTCTGCTGCTGCCAGGGTCAGCTGTAGCCTGCCCGGGGAGTGTGGGGAGAAGCTGTGGGTGGAAGGAGTGACCACCACAACGGTAGGGTAGGGACGAGCAGGTGAGGGCACGGTGCCTCTGCTGTCAAGAGAGTGCTGCACGGGTCAGGGCTTCTCACAGGTTAAGCTCTTCCTCGTGACATTTCTAAGGGGACTTCTCAGGAAGCACATTCACTCAGCAGCATCTTCCCCTTTGCAGCCGCATCAGGTTTTGTGCGATCTGCTCTTTAGCCCCTGCACACGCAGAGATGCCCCTGGGAGGTGTTTGCAGGCAGAGGTGGGCGCCCAGCGGGTGGGATGGGGTTTGTGAGCGCTGGCAGGAGTTGAGCTGGGGACAGGGAGACGGCTCCTGGCAGCAGAGACATGGGCAGGGAGTGAGAGGGAGCTGCTGCCAGAAAGGCTGGGGAAGGGGATGTGGGCACCTCCCTGCTGTCCCTGCAGCACAGACACCTTCCCCTGAGCAGCGCCTCCCTGGTCTCCTTTCCCAGCCCAGGCAGAGCCTCTGTCCTCAGGCCCATGGGGTCTTGGCTGCGCATCACCCCTGCAGCAGCCAGAGCCCAGGAAAGGGCAAACCCCTGATTTCCATCTTGTTTGTGTGTCCCTCCTCCCTTGGCCAGGAGCATTGTGGCGTTTCACTGCCGTCCCCTCCTGCCTGTGCTGCCCTGGTTCTCACCATTGGCTTTCCTGAGTCAGTGCCGGGGGTGGGGGTCGGGGGCGGCAGATTCAGCTCCTGTTCAGACTCCCATCCTTTGGGTCCTGCTCTACAGACGTGTCTAGGGGAGAAACGTGCCCAAGTCTCCTCCAGGCCAGCTCAGGACATTCAGCTTTTTCCCTGGGGTGTCCTGTGGGGCTGCAGGGTGCCCTCCAGAAGGGCACAGCTCTCCCAGAGTATCTCTGTGCTGCCCAGGATGCCCATGGAGAAGACATCTGGGTGCTGAGGCCATGGAAATGCTGCTGGGCCGCGTTAGATGGGCCACTGCAGTGATCCCTCTGTGTCCCAGTCTGGGAGGGGAGAGATGAGAAAGGGCGAGGAGTCTGTGAATCTGCTCTTTGAACCTGGATTCCTCTGCTCTCTGCAGCGTCCTCTTTCTTTTTAGGGGGACATCGGAGTGTGACCCTCCTCCAGGTCCAAGCTGCCAACACAGGGCAGCTGAGAACAGGACCGATGGGCAGAGCAGCTCTCCTCTCTCTGCACTAAGGGACAGTCCCTTTGCTGCTCGGGACCCACAGGATTTCACTTGGAATGCATTAGAAATGTGAAGGATTTCAAGCATCCAAACCCACTCCTAAACGTGGCAGGTGAATCTAGAACACATTAAACAAAACAAAATCCCCTCAGCTCAGTTCTGCAGCTGGGAAAATTGCAGGGAACAGAGACAAAAAGTTCTTTGATGTCTCACAAGTACATTTAATTTGAGATCAACCTGTGGCACAGCCAGAAGGAGTCCTCAGTTTCCCATTCCGGAGTCCCTGCTCCCAATGGCACCCTCATCCAGCAAAAGCCAGGGCTCAAGTGAGGGAGCTGCAGACAGGTCTTCCTGAAAAGAGAGAGCCTGAGTGGGGGGTTGCAATGAGACATGCAATCAGTTTTGCTCAGAGAAGTCAGGGTGAACTTTGTACTGCCTTTTCCTTCTCAACAGATAACCACAGCCAGTGGTAGCAAATGCCCAACAGCAGCTCCATCACCCAGTTCCTCCTCCTGGGATTCACAGACACACGGGAGCTGCAGCTCTTGCATTTCGGGCTCTTCCTGGGCATCTACCTGGCTGCCCTCCTGGGAAACGCACTCATCATCACCGCCATCGCCTGTGACCACCGCCTCCACACCCCCATGTACTTCTTCCTCCTCAACCTCTCCGTTCTTGACCTGGGATCCATCTCCACCACTGTCCCTAAATCCATGGCCAATTCCCTGTGGGATACCAGGGCCATCTCCTACTGGGGATGTGCTGCACAGCTCTTCTTTTTTTTCTTTTGCATTGGTGCAGAGTTTTATCTTCTCACTGTCATGTCCTACGACCGCTACGTTGCCATCTGCCAACCCCTGCACTACGGGACCCTCCTGGGCAGCAGAGCTTGTGTCCACATGGCAGCAGCTGCCTGGGGCAGTGGGTTTCTCAATGCTCTCCTGCACACGGCCAATACATTTTCCCTACCCCTCTGCCAGGGCAATGTCCTGGACCAGTTCTTCTGTGAAATCCCCCAGATCCTCAAGCTCTGCTGCTCACACTCCTACCTCAGGGAAGTTGGGCTTCTTGTGGTCAGTGCCTGTTCAGGCTTAGGCTGTTTTCTTTTCATTGTGGTGTCCTATGTGCAGATCTTCAGGGCTGTGCTGAGGATCCCCTCTGAGCAGGGACAGCACAAAGCCTTTTCCACGTGCCTCCCTCACCTGGCCGTGGTCTCCCTGTTTCTCAGCACTGCAGTGTTTGCCCACCTGAAGCCCCCCTCCATCTCCTCCCAAGTTCTAGACCTGGTGGTGGCTGTTCTGTACTCAGTGTTTTCTCCAGCAGTGAACCCCCTCATCTACAGCATGAGGAACAAAGAGCTCAAAGGTGCAGTGTGGAAACTGATGACCAGATGATTTTCTGAAACAATAAGCTGTTTTCTTTTACAAATCACTGTTAATGTAACTCATTATATGTCAAGCTCATGTACTGTAGTTTATGTTAGTTTTAATTCTGTGTTTAGGCCTTTGTTTGGCTTTTGTTGGGTTTTTTTTTGCTTTACTTTGTATAATGTTTTCTACCAAAAAAACCAACTTGTTTTGCTGATTCGAATTATGTATTTTTCCAAATTTGTGAAATCTACATACTGTATAAATGAGGACCTGCTCTCTCTGTGGATTAAAATAAAATATAAAACCATCCAGCGACCTGTTGCCCGAAATCCTTCTTCTCAGGCTTTCTCTGGAGCTGCAGGGCAATGCCTGTGAGCAGAGGTGGAGGGGAAAGAGTCCGAGCACAGCAGCTCTGTCAGCGAGCACCAACCTTGGTCTTTTCCAGCTTGTGCTCTTTCACTCCCACGCTCTCCTTCTGAGCCCTTGCCTTGCTATGGAGCCCGAGTGCTCTGGCAGCTCATCCTCCTGCTGTGGGGCAGCCCTGGACCACAGGTCGGGACAGGCACTGGGCAATTCCCTTCCAGAGCTGAACTCCCTAACTAGCACCAGCCACACAAACCAAAAAATAAAGAAACCAAACACCAAAAACGAAACCGAAACCACACAAAACAAACACCCACAACCACACAGCACACCCACCCACAAACAGGCACAACCCAAGAATCTCGGGCACTAGAGCATGCCCTGAAGTGCCATGGCTACACGTTCCTTAAATACCTCCAGGGATGGTGACTCCACCACCTCCCTGGGCAGGCTGTTCCAGGGCCTGACCACTCTCTCACTCAAGTAATTCTTCCTAATATCTAATCTAAACCTCCCCTGCTCCAACTTCAGACCATTTCCTCTGGTCCTGTCATTATTCCCTTGGGAGAAGAGGCCAACACCCACCTCTCTACACCCTCCTTTCAGGGAGTTGTAGAGGGCAATGAGGTCTCCCCTCAGCCTCCTCTTCTCCAAACTAAACATGCCCAGTTCCCTCAGCCTCTGCTCGTATGACTTGTTCTCCAGACCCCTCACCAGCTTGGTGGCTCTCCTCTGGACACGCTCCAGCAGCTCAATGTCCTTCCTGTAGTGAGGGGCCCAGAACTGAACACAGCACTCGAGGTGAGGCCTCACCAGTGCCCAGTCCAGAGGCACCATCACTGCCCTGCTCCTGCTGGCCACGCTGTTCCTGATACAGGCCAGGATGCCGTTGGCCTTCTTGGCCACCTGGGCACACTGCTGGCTCATGTTAAGCTGGTTGTCCACCATCATCCCCAGGTCCTTTTCTGCTGGCAGCTTTCCAGCCACTCTTCCCATAGCTTGTAGCGTTGCCTGGGGTTGTTGTGACCAAAATGCAGGACCCATCACTTGGCCTTATTAAACCTCATTCCATGGGCCTTGACCCAATGATCCAACCTGTCCAGGTCCCTCTGTAGAGCCTGCCGACCCTCAAGCAGATCAACACTCCCACCTGGTTTGATGTCATCTGCAAACTTACTGACGGTGCACTCAATCCCCTTATCCAGATCATCAATAAAGATATTAAACAAGACTGGCCCCAAAACTGAGCCCTGAGGGACACCACTGGTGACCGGCCGCCAACTGCATTTCACCCCATTAATCACAACTCTCTGGGCACGGCCATCCAGCCAGGTTTTACCCAGTAAAAAGTACACTTGTCTATGCCATGATTCGCCAGCTTCTCCAGGAGAACGCTGTGGGGGACTCACCAAAGTCCAGGTAGACAACGTCCACAGCCTTCCCCGCATGGAGAAGGCGGGTCCCATGGTCATAGAAAGAGATCAAGTTGGTTAAGCAGGTCCTCCCTTTCATAAACCCATGCTGGCTGGCCCTGATCCCTCGGCTGCCCTGCACTTGCCGTGAGAGCTCACTCAAGATGATCCTCTCCATGATCTTTCCCGGTACTGAGGTCAGGCTGACAGGCCTAGAGATTCCCGGATCCTCCTTCCGGCCCTTCTTCTAGATGGGCGTCACATTGGCCACCCTCCAGTCATCTGGTACCTCTCCTGTTGACCAGGATTGTTGATAGATAATGGAGAGAGGCTTGGTGAGCTCTCCCGCCAGCTCCCTGAGTACCCTTGGGTTAATTCCATCAGGCCCCATAGACTTACGCGTGTCCAGGTGCATAGGCAAATCATTAACTACTTCCTCCTGGATTACGGGGGGGTTGTTCTGCTCTCCATCCTTATCTTCCAGCCCAGGAGGCTGTACACCCTGGTGGTAGCTGGTCTGACTATTGAAGACAGAGGCAAAGAAGGCATTAAGTATCTCAGCCTTCTCCTTGTCCTTGGTCGCAATGTTTCCCCCCGCATCCAGGAAGGGATGGAGATTCTCCCTGATTCTCTTTTTGTTGACGTATTTACAAAAACTTTTTTTGTTGTCCCTTATATTAATGGCCAGGTTGAGTTCCAGCTGGGCTTTTGCCTTCCTAATTTTTTCTCTGTGTAACCTAACAAGATCTCTGTACTCCTCCTGAGTTGCCTGTCCCTTCATCCAAAGGTGGTAAACCTTCCTTTTTTCCCCTAAGTCCCATCAAAAGCTCTTTGTTCATCCAGGCTGGCCATTTTCCCCACTCTTTAATTTTGCGCTTCATGGTGACAGCCTGCTCCTGGGCTTTTAGGATTTCCTTCTTGAAGAGCATCCAGCCCTCCTGGACCCCTTTGCCCTGCAGGATTCTCTCCCAAGGGACCCTCCCAACCAGGGTTCTGAACAGGCTAAAGTCCGCCCTCCGGAAGTCCAAGGCGGAGGTTTTGCTCACCCCCTTCCTTACCTCACTAAGAATTGAAAACTTGACCATTTCATGATTGCTAAGACCAAGACGTCCTCCGACCTCCACATCTCCCACTAGTCCTTCTTTGTTTGTGAAAAGTAGGTCTAGTGAGGCGCCTCCCCTGGTAGGCTCTCCTACCAGTTGTGTCAGGAAGTTATCTTCCATACACTCAAGGAACCTCCTAGACTGCCTGCTCTCTGATGGATTGTATTGCCGGCAGATATCCAGTAGGTTGAAGTCCCCAACCAGAACAAGGGCTGGCAATTGCGAGACTTCAGCCAGACGCTTACAGAACACTTCATCAACCTGCTCATCCTGGTTGGGTGGTCTATAACAGACTCCCAGCACAAAATCCCCCTTGTTAGCCTTCCCCTTCATCCTTACCCATAAACACTCAACTTCATCGTCACTGGAATCAAGCTCTATACAGTCAAACACTCCCAAATGTACAGAGCCACATCCCCGTCTCTCCTTCCTTGCCTATTCCTTCTGAGGAGCTTATAGCCACTCATCGCAACATTCCAGTCGTGACCGTCGTCCCACCGCGTTTCTGTGATGGCAACTACGTCATAGCTGTCCTGCTGCACGATGGCTTCCAGCTCATCCTGTTTGTTGCCCATCCTACGTGCATTAGCGTAGATGCACTTGAGCTGGGCTCCCCATTTCACCCCCATCCTTGCCCCTTTACCCCCAGGCTCATTACCAGTGGGCCCGGTTTTATCCCCTTCCCCCTTCACTTCTAGTTTAAAGCTCTGTCCATGAGCTTTGTTAACTCCTGGCCTAGTACCCTTTTCCCCTTTCGGGAGAGGGTTTTCCCATTGTTCGCAATCAGAAATTTCTAAACGTCTATCCCTTTGCTCAAATGAAATGGCAGAGCGAGAGTCCTCACTAGTCCAGCATCCTTCAAGCCCTGGCGTGCTTCCCTTGGGTTTAATCCTGACAGGCCCAGTTATTTCCCCTTCCGCCCTCATATCAAATTTAAAGCCCTGTCAATGAGCCCTGCTAACTCCTGCCCCAAAATTCTTTTCCCCCTCTGGGATAGGTGCATCCCACCTGCCACCAGCAGGTGCTGATGTTCATCCTGAGTCAGGGTGCCTCTAGCAAGAGCATCATTGTAGAAGCTGCAGGACGCTACAGATAAGAAGACAGTACTGGTGTAATGGAGTTGCTAATCAAAGTAGAAAGCACTGGGATACCATCTCAGAAACAGCAAAGGTGGGAGCAAAGTGAGGAAAGGCAGCGCCAGTGGGGAAATGGTGAAAAGGGGTTGACTTTTTGCAAGGGAGAGGATGAAGTTGGTTAAAGAGTGGGACTTGAGACGTGGGAAAATAGTGCAATGGGAATGAATGGTTAAGCAAAGGAAATGATCTGGGCTGTTTGGAGATACCTGTCAAGTAGCCCTGCATCTGAGCAACCCTGCCTGGAGCAGGACAAGAAAGCTGCAGCTGGTCTGACTGTACCAACATCTGACTGACTTCCATGGACACAGGAAACCCGAGAGCTTTCCCTGCTGTCACCACTTCCTCACTGAGGCTTGATTTACCCTTGGAAAGTCCGCGCTGACTGCTTTTGGACACATTGTCCTCTTTCCGGTGCCCAGAAATGTCACCCAAGGGGACTCTCATTGATGGCACACTAATCACCCCAGGGAGCTTGTACAGCCTGTGGGTCCCTGGGCTGGGCCTCTTTCAAAGGTGGGGGCAACATTGGCTTGTCCTCACCCACAAGAGAGCTCTGCCAAGCCTGTCACCTTCCAGAGGTGATATTCCAAAGAAATCTCAGTCTTCCCTTGTGACTTCACTACAACTATTTTGTCTGTTATATGGTGTATTTTGTTTCTCTAATCTTTCCTATACTTACACTTGTCCTGATACAATGGTCATTTGCAAAGTCATCTTTTCAGATGCAGACTGTCTAGGAAAAGGCCCTCTCCATCATTCTCCAGTTTTCTCCTCCCTTTACTCTTTGTTCATCCAGGTACCTCTCACCTCTGCTGCTCTTTCACCCTCAGGGAGTAAAACCTTGCCTGTCTCTCAGTAGTCTCATTGTCTCCTCAGCCAGCTCTTTCATTATGTTTATATCTATCTTTGTGTATCTACCTACCTCAACTATTTCTCCTAAGATTATCCCTTGTAGAAAGGCAACCTCATTAGAGGCAGTTTGTACTTTGCGTATGATTACACAGTGTTTTCTTGTTTATGAAAACTGACTGTGCTTTACTTTTCTTTTCTGAAGAACAGGCAGAATTCCCCTGTGGCTGTGAGCAGCCAGGTCTCTGAGGAGAGCAGGTGGGAGATGGTGCAATGGAGCTGTCACATCCAGACTGGAGTGGAGAAGTCTGATGCAAGGAACAGTGATGTCAGTCCCAGGTGGGCGAGGTCAGACCTGGTGGGGTTGGGGAGGTGAGGAGCAAAGCTGTCCATACAGGGATGGACATCACGGGACTGCTTTTCCTGACCTGGCCAGACCTCCTGAGGAGACACTCGGCCTCAGTATCCCTTGGAGAATGCTTCCATCACCTCCTCTGTAAACTGAACACTCATAAAATACATCCTTTACAATCAAGAAAGCATTTTCATTAGATGCACTTTGAAAAAATTGTCATTAACTACACCACAAAACCTCCCCAGGTAGCTGTACAAGTCTTGAAGGAAATTGCAAAGAGATAAATTCCTTGTTAAGGCTTTCTGTTTCCAAGGAGCCCCATGGGGTATTTGCTGCTGAGTCCATGAGCCTCAGATACTGAGAGAAGATTGAAGAAAGTGCTCAAGAAATCAGAAGCACAACCCAAACTTCCTGGAAGCCTTAAGGAGCCCCACTGAGGGCAGTTACTGACAAAGGCTCCCTGGGGACTCGTTAGAGCAGATAATTGGAGGCTGTGATTGCAGGTAGGCAAAGGCAGAGTGCAGGTGGCTGTAATGCTGAGGAAAGCCTGGCTTTGTCTGAGGAAGCAGAAAGGCCAAGCCCTCACCCCCAGGCCCTGGCAAGGCAGATCCTGCCCCTCACTTGTGGCTCAGGGCTCTTCCTGGGGGCAGTGGGATGTGGGGGTGAGCAGTGCCCAGGGCAGGAAAATTCTGTGACACCTCCTGGCCTCCCAAAGAAGGGGCGAGGATGAAACAAAGTCCCAAGATTCAAACGAATCGTAGACTCATAGAATCATTTAGGATGGGAAGGACCTTTACGGTCATTGAGTCCCTCACACTCCCATGTCCACACCTAAACTACATCCCTATGTGCCCCATCTACACATCTTATAAACACCTCCAGGGATGGTGTCTCAGCCACTTCCCTGGGCAGCCTGTTCCAGCGCTTGAGAAAGTTTTCAGTGAAGAAGTTTTTCCTCATATCCAATCTACATCTGCCCTGGAGAAACTGCCAGCCATTTCCTCTCACCCTATAAACTTGTTACTTGGGACAAGAGACACACACCCACCTTGCTATAACCTCCTTTAGGTTGTTCTAGAGAGCAAGAGTGTCTCCCTTCAGCCTCCTTTTCTCCAGGCTGAACAACCCCAGTTCCCTCAGCTGCTCCTCATGACACTTGTTCTCCAGACCCCTCACCAGCTTCCTTGCCCTCCTCTGGACACGCTTCAGCACTTTCTTATAGTGAGGAGCCAAAACCTGAACACAGCACTCGAGGTGCAACCTCAGCCGTGTCAAGTACAGGAGAGACCATCACTTCCCTGCTCCTGCTGGCCACGCTGTTCCTGATACAGGTCAGGATGCTGTTGACCTTTGTGGCCACCTGGACGCTCTGCTGGCTCATATTCAGCCACTGTCGACTGACATCCCCGGTGCTTTTCTGCCGGGCAGCTCCAGCTGCTCCTCCCCAGCCCGTAGCGCTGCATGGGGTTGTTGTGATTCAAGGGCAGGACCTGGCACTTGGCCTTGTTCAATCTCATCCTGTTGGCCTCAGCCCATCGATCCAGCCTGTCCAGATCCCCCTGTAGGGCCAGCCTAACCTCAAGCAGGTCAAAACTCCACCCCACTCCGTGTCATCTGGAAACTTACTGAAGGTGTACTCGATCCTCTCATTCAAGTCATTGATAAATATATTAAAAGGAACCGGCCCCAGCACCGAGCCCTGGGGGACACCACTAATGACCAGCCGCCAACTGGATTGAACTCCATTCACCACCACTCTCTGGGCCCGGCCCTCCAGCCAGTTTTTTACCCAGGGAAGAGCATGCCCACTCAAGCCATGAGCATTCACTATGTCCAGGAGAACTCTGTGGGAAACAGTGTCAAAGGCTTTACTAAAGTCCAGGGAAACAACATCCACACCCTTTCCCTCATCCACCAAGCAGATCACAGAATCACAGAATATTTTTGGTTGGATGGGACCTTTGAGATCATCGAGTCCAAAGAACAACAACAACAACAACAACAACTAAAAAAAATCCCAGAACACCAACACCAAAACCAAACCAAACCAAATGTCCACAACCACACCTCACCCCACCCTCAAACAGACAGAAACCAACAATCTCGAGCACTAGAGCATGCACTGAAGTGCCATGTCTACACATTCCTTAAATACCTCCAGGGATGGTGACTCCACCACCTCCCTGGGCAGGCTGTTCCAGAGCCTGACCACTCTCTCACTCAAGTAATTCTTCCTAATATCTAATCTAAACCTCCCCTGCCCCAACTTCAGACCATTTTATCTGGTCCCGTCATTATTCCCTTGGGAGAAGAGGCCAAGAGCCACCTCTCTACACCCTCCTTTCAGAGAGTTGTAGAGGGCAATGAGGTCTCCCCTCAGCCTCCTCTTCTCCAAACTAAACATGCCCAGTTCCCTCAGCCTCTCCTCATATGACTTGTTCTCTAGACCCCTCACCAGCTTGGTGGCTCTCCTCTGGACACGCTTGATCTTTCCTGGTACCGAGGTTAGACTGACAGGCCTATAGTTTCCCGCATCCTCCTTCCGGCCCTTCTTGTAGATGGGCGTCACATTGGCCACCCTCCAGTCATCTGGTACCTCTCCTGTTGACCAAGATTGTTGATAGATAATGGAGAGAGGCTTGGTGAGCTCTCCCGCCAGCTCCCTGAGTACCCTTGGGTGAATCCCATCCAGCCCCATGGACTTATGCGTGTCCAGGTGCATAAGCAAATCATTAACTACTTCCTCCTGGATTACGGGGGGGTTGTTCTGCTCTCCATCCTTATCTTCCAGCCCAGGAGGCTGAACAACCTGGGGGTAGCTGGTCCGACTATTGAAGACGGAGGCAAAGAAGGCATTAAGTAGCTCAGCCTTCTCCTCGACCTTGGTTGGGATGTTTCCCCCCGCATCCAGGAAGGGATGGGGATTCTCCCTGACTCTCTTTTTGTTGACGTATTTATAAAAACTTTTTTTGTTGTCCCTTATATTAATGGTCAGGTTGAGTTCCAGCTGGGCTTTTGCCTTCCTAATTTTTTCTCTGTGTAACCTAACAAGATCTCTGTACTCCTCCTGAGTTGCCTTCCCTTAAAAATGTTAAACAGTACTGGTCCCAGCACGGACCCTTGAGGGACACCACTTGTCACTGCTCTCCCTCTGGAATTCAAGCCATTGAGTACCACCCTCTGGGTGCGACCATCCAGCCAATTCCTTATCCACTGAACAGTCCACCCATCAAATCCGTATCCCTCCAATTTGGCAAGCAGGATGTTGTGAGGGACCATGTCAAAGGCCTTACTGAAGTCCAGATAGATCACGTCCATAGATTGTCCCTTATCTACTGACCTAGTCACTCTATCATAGAAGGCCACTAGGTTAGGCAGGCAGGACCTGCCCCTAGTAAAGCCGTGCTGGCTATCTTGAATCATCTCCGTGTCCTCCGTGGGCCCAAGCATGGCATCTAGAAGGATCTGTTCCATGATCTTCCCAGGCACGGAGGTGAGGCTGACAGGTCGGTAGTTCCCAGGGTCCTCCTTTCTACCCTTTTTAAAAATGGGTGTGATGTTTCCTCTCTTCCAGTCTGCAGGGACTTCACCTGACTGCCACGACTTTTCAAATATCATGGAAAGTGGCTTGGCAACTAAGGTGGTAAAAGAAGTCAGTAACATTTTAGGAAGGGATTGGCAGTTACATACTCCATACCGCCCACAGGCCAGCGGCCAGGGGGAGAAAACAAACCATCTGATAAAACAACAACTGGCTAATCTTTGCCAGGAGGTTAATTTGCACTGGGATCAGGCCCTTCCTTTGGCCTTGCTAAGGATCCGAACCAAGGCAAGGTCCAAGGAAGGAATCAGCCCTTTTGAAATTCTGTGTGGAAGACTTTCACAGATCCTGCCCCTCACTTGTGGCTCAGGGCTCTTCCTGGGGGCAGTGGGATGTGGGGGTGAGCAGTGCCCAGGGCAGGAAAATTCTGTGACACCTCCTGGCCTCCCAAAGAAGGGGCGAGGATGAAACAAAGTCCCAAGATTCAAAAGAATCGTAGACTCATAGAATCATTTAGGATGGAAAGGACCTTTACGGTCATTGAGTCCCTCACGCTCCCATGTCCACACCTAAACTACATCCCTATGTGCCCCATCTACACATCTTATAAACACCTCCAGGGATGGTGTCTCAGCCACTTCCCTGGGCAGCCTGTTCCAGCGCTTGACAAACTCTTCAGTGAAGACATTTTTTCTAATATGCAATCTATATCTCCCCTCGTGTAACTTGCAGCCATTTCCTCGTGTCCTAACACTACTTACTTGGGAAGGGAGACTAACACCAACCTCGTTATAACCTCCTTTCAGTAGTTGTAGAGAGTGACAAGGTGCTCAGCCTCCTTTTCTCCAGGCTGAGCAACCCCAGTTCCATCAGCCGCTCCTCACAAGACTTGTTCTCCAGACCCCTCATCAGCTTTTTTCTTTTCTTGGGAGTTCAGAAAAATCGATTTGCCAATAGCCTCCTGGTGTGTTTCCTTTCCCAATAGTTCCTCACTGTACTCGATTACCTGTGTTGGGGTTGTTGCTTGAACACATTTCACACTGCTGAGTCACTTGTTGAACAGTGGTATATAAATTCTGTCCTATCCATTTCTGACTCAAAAATTTATATAACGAATCTGCTCCCCAGTGTGTCTTATCGTGTTCTTCTCTAACAAGTCCCCACACTAGTTTGGCAGGTGTAATAATCCTACCGTCACTCAAATGAGCCCATCCCCTGGATGGAACTTCTCCTCCTAGTTCTTGGATGAGCTCCTGGTCTGGTCTAGAATATTCAATGCCCTCCTGGTCGTCCAGGTCTTTATTTCTGCTGTCTGGAATTAAAGCTGAAATGGGTTCTTTCTGGGTTCTTTCTGCTGCCTGTTTAGCCTCACAGTCAGCCAAGCTCTTACCTCTTTCTTGGTCAGTGTTCCCCCTCAGATGTCCTCGGCAATGCATGATGGCCACTCTAGCTGGTAACCGTACTGCCTCCAATAGGCGAAGTATTTCTTCTGCGTGTTTGATCTGTTTTCCTTGCGTGGTAAGCAATCCTCGTTCCTTCCAGACTGCTCCATGGGCATGAACAACTCCAAAGGCATATTTAGAGTCTGTCCACGTATTTATCTTTTTCCCTTTTACCAATTCCAAAGCCCTGCTCAAGGCAATAATCTCAGCCTTTGGAGCTGACGTCCCGGTAGGCAATGGTTGGGATTCAATTACCTTATTTGTTGTGGTCACTGCGTATCCAGGTTTACGGATACCTTGTCGGACAAAGCTGCTTCCATCCATAAGCCAGGAGTCCTGTGCGTCCTCCAGGGGTTCTTCTTTCAGATCTGCTCTGCTGGAGTACACAGTCTCTATTGTTTCCAAACAGTCATGTGCCAGTGGTTCAGTTGTTGCCTCACTAAGAAAAGACGCTGGGTTCACAACGCTAGTCACCTCAATTTTAACATCATCCGATTCAACCAGGATGGGCTGGTATTTCACAAACCTGGATGGGGAAAGCCTGTGATCCCCCCTCTGTTCTAATACAGTGGATACTGAATGTGAAACCAATACCGTCATCTTCTGGACCAAACCACATTTCTGGGCTTCCTCAATATTTAGTATTATGGCCGCTACTGCTCGGAAACATCCTGGCCATCCTTTACTTACTTCATCTAATTGTTTAGAGAAGTAAGCTATGGCTCTTTTGTAGGGTCCCAGCCGTTGAGCTAGAAGTCCTAGAGCTATTCCCCAAAGCCGGGGCTCTCACGAGCTCTTTCTTGAGTATTTCAAATGCATTCTGGGCTTCTTTGGACCATATCAATTGAGTGGGATTATTTTTCAAAAGTTCATATAAAGGTTTTACTATCATCCCATAGTCGTAAATCCCTAATCAACACCAACCCGTCATTCCCGAAAAAGTTCTGAGTTCTTTTACCGCCCGAGGGAGAGGGGTCCTGCAGATGGCTTCTTTTCGTTCCGTTCCCAATTCCCATTGTCCTCCAGACAGCTCATATCCCTAGTAGGTTACTTGCCTCTGCACCATCAGAGCTTTCTGTTGAGAAACCTGATATCCATTTAATCCCAAAAAGTTTAACAAGCTAACAGTCCACCGGGTACAGTCATGTTTTGTTTCAGTTGCTATCAATAGATCATCCACATACTGTAAAAGGGTTCCGTTTTTGGAAGGAGGCTTCCATACCTCAAGCTCTTGTGCTAACTGATTTCCAAACATTGTTGGACTGTTTTGGAAACCTTGGGGTAACACTGTCTGGGTAAGCTGGGTTTTCCTACCAGTGGTAGGGCTCTCCCACTCAAAGGCAAACAACTTTTGACTTTCTTTGGCCAAAGGCAGACAAAAGATTTAAATAGTCGCTGGACACCGTGTTGTTTGGTTGTTCTCCTGGCTGTCTTATGTAAATTCCTATATGCTCTAGGTACTCCTCACGATGCTGGAGTCGGGGATACAGAGGATGCAAAGCCCCCTTTGTTCAAACTGAAAAAGAGATATTGGCAGCGTATGAAAGGGTTCGAGCTGCTCCAGGAGTGGTTGGTACAGAAGCAGAGCTCCTCTTAGCACCTCGGCTGCCGGTGCTGGATGTCCAAAGAAAGGGTCCCTGCCACACATCGTGCAACTGATGCCACGTGGAGAAAGTGGTTTTCCCTGATCACAGGGAACTCGAACGGGAAACCCCAGTCACCCTGGAATTCTGGAAGTGATCATGGACTGAAGGCAAGGATTTCTAATGTCACCAGAGGAGGAGGTGACACACGTGGCAGAGGCTCCACTCTATGAAATACTACCAGAAAGTGAGATGTGCCCTCTTCACTGATGGGTCCTGCCGGATTGTGGGAAACATGGAAAGGGGAAGGCGGCCTTGTGGAGTCCTACACAACAAGTTGCAGAAGCCACTGAAGGACAAGGTGAATGGAGCCGGTTTGCAGAGGTGAAAGCCATTGAACTGGCCCTAGCCATTGCCGGAAGAGAGAAATGGCCAGTACTTTGTCTCTACACCCATTCATGGATGGTGGCAAATGCTCTGTGGGGGTGGTTACGGCAGTGGAAGCAGAGCAACCGGCAGCGCAGAGGCGAACCCATCTGGGCTGCTGAACTGTGGCAAGATATTGCTGCCCGGGTAGAGAATCTGGTTGTGAAAGTACGTCACATAGATGCCCATGTACCCAAGAGTCAGGCCACTGAGGAACATCAGAACAACCAGCAGGTGGATCGAGCTGCTAAGATTGAAGTGGCTCAGGTGGATCCGGACTGGCAACATCAGGGTGAGTTATTCATAGCTCGATGGGCCCATGACACCTCAGGCCATCAAGGAAGAGATGCCACATATAGATGGGCTCGTGACTGAGGGGTGGATTTGACCATGGACACTATTGCACAGGTCATCCATGAACGTGAGACGTGCTGCAATCAAACAAGCCAAGCGGTTAAAACCTCTCTGGTGTGGAGGACGATGGCTGAAATATAAATCTGGGGAGGCCTGGCAGATCGATTCTATCACACTCCCACAAACCCGTCAAGGGAAGCGCCATGTGCCCACAATGGTGGAAACAACCACCGGATGGCTGGAAACATACCCTGTGCCCCACGCCACCGCCCAGAACGCCATCCTGGGCCTTGAAAAGCAAGTCCTGTGGCGACATGGCACCCCAGAGAGAATTGAGTCGGACAACGGGACTCATTTCCAAAACAGCCTCATTGACACCTGGACCAAAGAGCACGGCATTGAATGGGTCTGTCACATCCCCCACCACGCACCAGCCTCTGGGAAGGTCGAAGGGTACAATGGGCTGTTAAAAATGACACTGAGAGCAAGAGGTGGTGGGACTTTAAAACATCGGGATACACATTTAGCAAAGGCCACCTGGCTAGTTAACACCAGGGGAGCTACCAACCGAGCTGGCCCTGCCCAATCAAAACCCCCACGTGCTGTGGAGGGAGATAAAGTCCCCGTAGTGCACATGAAGAATATGTCAGGGAAGGCCGTCGGGGTTAGTCCTGCCTCGGGCAAAGGCAAACCCATCCATGGGATTGCCTTTGCTCAGGGACCTGGGTGCACTTGGCGGGTGATGCGGAAGGACGGGGAAGTGCAACGTGTCCCTCATGGGGACCTGATTTTGGGCAAGAATAGCCAGTGAATAAACTGTATGATGTTAATTGCTAAATGACCCTGCCGCTGCACATCTCATTTCTATAACCGCTCTTGGTTGCACTACAGCAAGAATCACCCAAACTAATGGACTCTGATGAAAAATCAAGTAAAGTGCAGCGGTGACGGCATCAGAACTGACCTCAGCAGCTGGCACCCAGCAACTTCGTCAAGGTCTACATCTTCAACCCATGGACCGTGGCCTTAAACATCAGCACCTACAGCTACAAAACGTTCTCCCTGATCCTGGCACCAGCCATTCCCAAGGATGTCATGGCCTTTAGGGGGTTAGTTGAGATTTTGCACCCACAGCTCCCCGCCTGCACCCACGGGCCCCAGGGCACCCCTTCACCAGCTCCCTCTCCCCAAAGCCCCCAGCAGCCTCCCCCGCAGCCTGCGCTGCGCACTCCACGGGTCGCCCCGAGTCGGGGACAGGGCCACTACCAGCAGCAGGAATGGCAGCAGGGAAAGGAGGGCTTTGCTCGGGGCTTCGTCTCTGCTCATGGCCCAGGGGAAAACCAGGCAGGAGGAGAAGCAAAGCCCTGAGTGTGGGGACTTGAAAGGTTCAAGATTTTGCCTCTTGCGTCGCTGTGGCCTGATCCCGGCTCGTGCCCCGTGAGTCCCTTCCCTTTCCCTCCAGCAGGAAGGGGAGCAGAAGGTTTCCTGCTGCTTTGACGGCATCACGGCAGGGGTGGGTCACCTCAGAGCTCAGGCTTCTGCTGGGGACCCCGTTGCTGCTGGGGACACCGCTCTCCAGCAGCCCATGAACCCCGCTGCTGCCCAGTGCCGTCCCCTGCGTCAGCGGGACCCCTCTGTGCACAGGGACCCCCTGCCCCCGGGGCGGCCGTGCCAGCACCCCCAGCCCCCTCCAGCCCCGGGAACCCCCAGCGAGTGGAAACCACAGCTCTGCAAACGCCGCGGGTGCCCAAGGAAACACAGAGAGAGCTTGGGTCTGAAAAACATACATACAACTCTTTATGAACAACAAAACAACTTTCAACAACTGTTTACAACACAACAACAACTCTGTAAAACTATTAACAAAAAAAAAAAAACCCAACCCTGTAAAACTATTAACAAAACACCAACTCTCTAGAACTATTTACAGCGCTTCCTCTTCATCGCTCCTCTTCCTCGCCGTCGGTCCCCACAGCTCTGCTGGCCCTGGAAGCAAAGCAAGTGGCAGGGCCGTTTGGCTAACGAGCAGCGTCTGGCCCAGCAGAGCTGGGGCTTCCTGAGCCGGCTCAGCGGCAGCAGCTGCTTGGGCTGGGGCTTGCCCCTGACGGGCATTCGATGGCCACAGCCCTGGGACACGCTGGGGAGAGCGGGACTCTGCCGCCAGCGCTGAGCCCCGGCTGGGCTCCGGCTTAGACTTGGGTGTCCCGGCCCCGAGAACCCGCTCCCGTCCCAAAGCGGACGGGGGCTGAGGGCAGCGCGGTGGGGGCAGTTGTGCTGCCAGGACGAGGGCACCGGGAGCCCTGTCCCTGCAGCGGGGACCCCCCAGCCCCAGCCCGGTGGCAGGACACCCTCCCTCCCTGCGGGCAGTAGACAGCGAGCACGTGCCTGTGCTGCTGGTGGGGGGTCTACATCCATTGCCTCCTCCTCCTCATCCACCTCCATCTGCTCCTGTTCATCCTCATCGATCTCCATTGCCAGCTCCAGCTCGATCCACTCTTTTACACTTTGGGCAGCTGCCTCTGCAGACTCAAGGGCAACTTGGCACATCCTAAGCCCAGAGGCAAGCAGAAAAGTGCGTTGGTCCTGCCCTGGCCAGCCAAGAGGACCCGTGGAACAGGGGTCTCGCCACCCGGCAAGAGCCGTGGGGTGATGGGACCCCTGGGCATGTCCCCAGTAGGAGCTGGCTGGACCCGGGCGACTCCTTGGCCACCAGCACCCACCAGCAGTCGAGGGCCACTGCTTGCAGCTGCAGGCTCCTCATCTTCTTCTCCTTCCTGAGTTTGGGGTGTGTCAAGGTCTTCTGGATCTGCCGGAGCAGAGAGGAGAGGGGTGAGCGGCCCTGCTCCCTGCCCCGTGGGGCCCGGGCACAGACCCCGGCCCCGCAGGCGCAGACCCCGGCCCCGCGCCTGCCTGGGTTCCCAGAAGCTCCTTACTCTGTGCAGCCGCCCTTTGGGCTCGGCGCTGCTCTGGGGGCAGGGCTCGGCTCCCCCGGCTCCAGCCTGGAAAGGGGCAGAGGAGGCACCGGCTCAGGCTCCGGGCAGCACCCGGCTGCTCCCGGCGAGCATCCCTGCGGCACCAGCCCATGGTGCCCTGGGCTCCCCCGGGCACGTGTCCCCCCGCGCAGGGATGCTCCATCCCAGCAGGGCACGAGCAGCCCAGGAGGGCTTCTGCCAGCCCCTGGCCTTGCAGGGCTGGGGGGAGAGGGCGAGCCCAGCTCCTGGCCCCCCGAGCTCCCCAGAGCGGGGTCCCTGCCCCATCCCACCCCATCCCTGTGGAGCCTTCTCCATCCTGCCTGGGCACTGGGGGGTGCCCACCTCTGTGGAGCGGGGCCGTACCTCTGCCAGCACAAGCGACCTCTTCCTGAGGGCCTTCATGATTCCCAGAGTGCAAAAGAGAGGGAGGAAGGTGGTTTTGGGAGCGGGAAGGGAAGGGCTGGGTCGTTGGTCCAAGGCACCGGGAGCAGGGCAGAAGGGCTGTGGGGCGCAGGGCAGAAGGCTGCGTCGTGCCCGTCACCAGGCACTGGCAGTTGCAGATGGAACACGGGCCATGGCAACGGGATGCGCAGCGGGGATGAGAACGAGCCCCCTTAACGGGGGGGCAGCTTAATACGTACACCCCCCCAAAGTTAATAATCCCAACACATTTCACTTCCTTCCTGTCCTAAGCACTTCTCCCCAACCATCCCATCACTGGTCAAGTGGGTTTTGCCCAGAGCCTTGCAGACTGTCTGTGGGACGCCGGGGCAGGTGGTGCCCGTCCTTCCCAAAGAGGTCTGGATGTATGGAAATGCCACGGGAAAACCCAGCCCCTCCTCACGGACAAGTGCCAGCCCAGTCTCCAGGCGGCACCTGCCGGGCCTTTGAGCCACCCACCCCTCACCATTCTCCATTCCTTACGTCTCATCACACGGCAGCTCTTACGGGTCAGGAGGTGACCAGCCAGAACAAAGACCCAGCTTTTGTCTCATGGAGAAAGCTGGAGGGGCTGCTCCAGCTCTGTTCAGCCTGGGCTTTGGCGGTCTCTGTGCTGAGATCCTTTCTCCAGGGCTCTTTCTCCTCAGACCAAGAAGCCCTGCACCAACCCTTGCTCTCGCCGCTGCGGGGAGGGACAGTGGCGACTCCCCCTGGGGACCGCTCTGCCACGTGTCCTTTGGGTCCCCTCGGTCCGGAGCGGGGAGGCAGGTCTATTGTGGAGGCCCAGGATGGTGCAGGGGAGCAGGTTCCAGCAGCCGGTGCCAGGGCTCACCCAAAGGGAGCTGCAGCAGGGAATGGGAAAAAACGGGGCGGGAGGAGATGTCCCTGAATCAGGGCCCTTCACCCGCTGTGTAAAATCCAACCAACCCGCTCAGTCGAGAAATCTGTCTTTATTTCAGTTCTCCAGCTAACCCAGTTTTCTCAATTGAATTTAACCGTTTCCCCAGACTAATTACATATTGTTGTAAATAATTGTCACCTAATTGTGTAAGATCTCTGGCATACTGCAATTGCTAGGGTCTTCCACACAGAATTTCAAAAGGGCTGATTCCTTCCTTGGACCTTGCCTTGGTTCGGATCCTTAGCAAGGCCAAAGGAAGGGCCTGATCCCAGTGCAAATTAACCTCCTGGCAAAGATTAGCCAGTTGTTGTTTTATCAGATGGTTTGTTTTCTCCCCCTGGCCGCTGGCCTGTGGGCGGTATGGAGTATGTAAGTGCCAATCCGTTCCTAAAATGTTACTGACTTCTTTTACCACCTTAGTTGCCAAGCCACTTTCCATGATATTTGAAAAGTCGTGGCGGTCAGGTGAAGTCCCTGTGGACTGGAAGAGAGGAAACATCACACCCATTTTTAAAAAGGGTAGAAAGGAGGACCCTGGGAACTACCGACCTGTCAGCCTCACCTCCGTGCCTGGGAAGATCATGGAACAGATCCTTCTAGATGCCATGCTTGGGCCCACGGAGGACACGGAGATGATTCAAGATAGCCAGCACGGCTTTACTAGGGGCAGGTCCTGCCTGCCTAACCTAGTGGCCTTCTATGATAGAGTGACTAGGTCAGTAGATAAGGGCCGACCTATGGACGTGATCTATCTGGACTTCAGTAAGGCCTTTGACACGGTCCCTCACAACATCCTGCTTGCCAAATTGGAGGGATACGGATTTGATGGGTGGACTGTTCAGTGGATAAGGAATTGGCTGGATGGTCGCACCCAGAGGGTGGTACTCAATGGCTTGAATTCCAGAGGGAGAGCAGTGACAAGTGGTGTCCCTCAAGGGTCCGTGCTGTGACCGGTACTGTTTAACATTTTTAAGGGAAGGCAACTCAGGAGGAGTACAGAGATCTTGTTAGGTTACACAGAGAAAAAATTAGGAAGGCAAAAGCCCAGTTGGAACTCAACCTGGCCATTAATATAAGGGACAACAAAAAAAGTTTTTATAAATATGTCAACAAAAAGAGAGTCAGGGAGAATCTCCATCCCTTCCGGGATGCGGGGGGAAACATTGCGACCAAGGACGAGGAGAAGGCTGAGCTACTTAATGCCTTCTTTGCCTCCGTCTTCAATAGTCGGACCAGCTACCCCCAGGGTGTTCAGCCTCCTGGGCTGGAAGATAAGGATGGAGAGCAGAACAACCCCCCCATAGTCCAGGAGGAAGTAGTTAAGGATTTGCTTATGCACCTGGACACGCATAAGTCCATAGGGCCGGATGGGATTCACCCAAGGGTACTCAGGGAGCTGGCGGGAGAGCTCACCAAGCCTCTCTCCATTATCTATCAACAATCCTGGTCAACAGGAGAGGTACCAGATGACTGGAGGGTGGCCAATGTGACACCCATCTACAAGAAGGGACGGAAGAAGGATGCGGGAAACTATAGGCCTGTCAGTCTGACCTCGGTACTGGGAAAGATCATGGAGAGGATCATGAGTGATGACACCAAGCTAGGTGGGAGTGCTGATCTGCTTGAGGGTCAGAAGGCTCTACAGAGGGACCTGGACAGGTTGGATCATTGGGCCAAGGCCAATGGGATGAGGTTTAATAAGGCCAAGTGCCGGGTCCTGCATTTCAGTCACAACAACCCCAGGCAACGCTGCAAGCTCAGGGAAGAGTGGCTGGAAAGCTGCCCAGCAGAAAAGGACCTGGGGATGTTGGTGGACAGCCAGCTTAACATGAGCCAGCAGTGTGCCCAGGTGGCCAAGAAGGCCAACGGCATCCTGGCCTGTATCAGGAATAGCGTGGCCAGCAGGAGGAGGGCAGTGATGGTGCCTCTGTACTCGGCCCTGGTGAGGCCTCACCTCGAGTGCTGTGTTCAGTTCTGGGCCCCTCACTACAGGAAGGACACTGAGCTGCTGGAGCGTGTCCAGAGGAGAGCCACCAAGCTGGTGAGGGGTCTGGAGAACAAGTCATAGGAGGAGAGGCTGAGGGAACTGGGCATGTTTAGTTTGGAGAAGAGGAGGCTGAGGGGAGACCTCATTGCCCTCTACAACTCCCTGAAAGGAGGGTGTAGAGAGGTGGGTGTTGGCCTCTTCTCCCAAGGGAATAATGGCAGGACCAGAGGAAATGGTCTGAAGTTGCGGCAGGGGAGGTTTAGATTAGATATTAGGAAGAATTACTTGACTGAGAGAGTGGTCAGGCACTGGAACGGCCTGCCCAGGGAGGTGGTGGAGTCCCCATCCCTGGAGGAATTTAAGAAATGTGTAGATGTGGCACTTCTGGGCATGCTCTAGTGCCCGAGATTGTTGGTTTCTGTCTGTTTGAGGGTGGGGTGAGGTGTGGTTGTGGGCATTTGGTTTGGTTTGGTTTGGTTTTGGTTTTGTTTGTTTGTTTTTGTTTTTTTTTTGTTCGTTGGACTTGATGATCTCAAAGGTCCCTTCCAACCAAAAATATTCTGTGATTCTGTGATCTGCTTGGTGGATGAGGGAAAGGGTGTGGATGTTGTTTCCCTGGACTTTAGTAAAGCCTTTGACACTGTTTCCCACAGAGTTCTCCTGGACACAGTGAATGCTCATGGCTTGAGTGGGCGTGCTCTTCCCTGGGTAAAAAACTGGCTGGAGGGCCGGGCCCAGGGAGTGGTGGTGAATGGAGTTCAATCCAGTTGGCGGCTGGTCATTAGTGGTGTCCCCCAGGGCTCGGTGCTGGGGCCGGTTCCTTTTAATATATTTATCAATGACCTGAATGAGAGGATCGAGTACACCTTCAGTAAGTTTCCAGATGACACGGAGTGGGGTGGAGTTTTGACCTGCTTGAGGTTAGGCTGGCCCTACAGGGGGATCTGGACAGGCTGGATCGATGGGCTGAGGCCAACAGGATGAGATTGAACAAGGCCAAGTGCCAGGTCCTGCCCTTGAATCACAACAACCCCATGCAGCGCTACGGGCTGGGGAGGAGCAGCTGGAGCTGCCCGGCAGAAAAGCACCGGGGATGTCAGTCGACAGTGGCTGAATATGAGCCAGCAGAGCGTCCAGGAGGCCACAAAGGTCAACAGCATCCTGACCTGTATCAGGAACAGCGTGGCCAGCAGGAGCAGGGAAGTGATGGTCTCTCCTGTACTTGACACGGCTGAGGTTGCACCTCGAGTGCTGTGTTCAGGTTTTGGCTCCTCACTATAAGAAAGTGCTGAAGCGTGTCCAGAGGAGGGCAAGGAAGCTGGTGAGGGGTCTGGAGAACACGTGTCATGAGGAGCAGCTGAGGGAACTGGGGTTGTTCAGCCTGGAGAAAAGGAGGCTGAAGGGAGACATTCTTGCTCTCTAGAACAACCTAAAGGAGGTTATAGCAAGGTGGGTGTGTGTCTCTTGTCCCAAGTAACAAGTTTATAGGGTGAGAGGAAATGGCTGGCAGTTTCTCCAGGGCAGATGTAGATTGGATATGAGGAAAAACTTCTTCACTGAAAACTTTCTCAAGCGCTGGAACAGGCTGCCCAGGGAAGTGGCTGAGACACCATCCCTGGAGGTGTTTATAAGATGTGTAGATGGGGCACATAGGGATGTAGTTTAGGTGTGGACATGGGAGTGTGAGGGACTCAATGACCGTAAAGGTCCTTCCCATCCTAAATGATTCTATGAGTCTACGATTCGTTTGAATCTTGGGACTTTGTTTCATCCTCGCCCCTTCTTTGGGAGGCCAGGAGGTGTCACAGAATTTTCCTGCCCTGGGCACTGCTCACCCCCACATCCCACTGCCCCCAGGAAGAGCCCTGAGCCACAAGTGAGGGGCAGGATCTGCCTTGCCAGGGCCTGGGGGTGAGGGCTTGGCCTTTCTGCTTCCTCAGACAAAGCCAGGCTTTCCTCAGCATTACAGCCACCTGCACTCTGCCTTTGCCTACCTGCAATCACAGCCTCCAATTATCTGCTCTAACGAGTCCCCAGGGAGCCTTTGTCAGTAACTGCCCTCAGTGGGGCTCCTTAAGGCTTCCAGGAAGTTTGGGTTGTGCTTCTGATTTCTTGAGCACTTTCTTCAATCTTCTCTCAGTATCTGAGGCTCATGGACTCAGCAGCAAATACCCCATGGGGCTCCTTGGAAACAGAAAGCCTTAACAAGGAATTTATCTCTTTGCAATTTCCTTCAAGACTTAAAGCCTTGTACAGCTACTTGGGGAGGTTTTGTGGTGTAGTTAATGACAATTTTTTCAAAGTGCATCTAATGAAAATGCTTTCTTGATTGTAAAGGATGTATTTTATGAGTGTTCAGTTTGCAGAGGAGGTGATGGAAGCATTCTCCAAGGGATACTGAGGCCGAGTGTCTCCTCAGGAGGTCTGGCCAGGTCAGGAAAAGCAGTCCCGTGATGTCCATCCCTGTATGGACAGCTTTGCTCCTCACCTCCCCAACCCCACCAGGTCTGACCTCACCCACCTGGGACTGACATCACTGTTCCTTGCATCAGACTTCTCCACTCCAGTCTGGATGTGACAGCTCCATTGCACCATCTCCCACCTGCTCTCCTCAGAGACCTGGCTGCTCACAGCCACAGGGGAATTCTGCCTGTTCTTCAGAAAAGAAAAGTAAAGCACAGTCAGTTTTCATAAACAAGAAAACACTGTGTAATCATACGCAAAGTACAAACTGCCTCTAATGAGGTTGCCTTTCTACAAGGGATAATCTTAGGAGAAATAGTTGAGGTAGGTAGATACACAAAGATAGATATAAACATAATGAAAGAGCTGGCTGAGGAGACAATGAGACTACTGAGAGCCAGGCAAGGTTTTACTCCCTGAGGGTGAAAGAGCAGCAGAGGTGAGAGGTACCTGGATGAACAAAGAGTAAAGGGAGGAGAAAACTGGAGAATGATGGAGAGGGCCTTTTCCTAGACAGTCTGCATCTGAAAAGATGACTTTGCAAATGACCATTGTATCAGGACAAGTGTAAGTATAGGAAAGATTAGAGAAACAAAATACGCCATATAACAGACAAAATAGTTGTAGTGAAGTCACAAGGGAAGACTGAGATTTCTTTGGAATGTCGCCTTTGAAAGGTGACAGGCTTGGCAGAGCTCTCTTGTGAGTGAGGACAAGCCAATGTTGCCCCCATCTTTGAAAGAGGCCCAGCCCAGGGACCCACAGGCTGTACAAGCTCCCTGGGGTGATTAGTGTGCCATCAATGAGAGTCCTCTTGGGTGACATTTCTGGGCCCCTGAAAGAGAAGAATGTGTCCAAAAGCAGTCAGCGCGGACTTGCCGAGGGTAAATCATGCCTCAGTGAGGAAGTGGTGACAGCGGGGAAAGCTCTCGGGTTTCCTGTGTCCATGGAAGTCGGTCAGATGTTGGTACAGTCAGACCAGCTGCAGCTTTCTTGTCCTGCTCCAGGCAGGGTTGCTCAGATGCAGGGCTACTTGACAGGTATCCCCAAACAGCCCAGATCATTTCCTTTGCTTAACCATTCATCCCCATTGCACTATTTTCCCACGTCTCAAGTCCCACTCTTTAACCAACTTCATCCTCTCCCTTGCAAAAAGTCAACCCCTTTTCACCATTTCCCCACTGGCGACGCATTTCCTCACTTTGCTCCCACCTTTGGCGTTTCTGAGATGGTATCACAGTGCTTCCTACCTTGATTAGCAACTCCATTACACCAGTACTCTCTTCTTATCTGTGGTGTCCTGCACCTTCTACAATGATGGTCTTGCTAGAGGCACCCTGATTCAAGATGAACGTCAGCACATGTACTTTCAATGCGTGACTGCTGGAGCTTATGTCCAGAGGGACCTTGACACACCTGTGGATTTGGCCATCAGGAACCTGAAGGTTTAGAAGAGAGAGGTGCACAACAACTCCATGCAGCCGCACGGGCAGTGACCACACCAGCTAAGGGGCGCCCTGACGAGAGGGGCCTTTGAGTCACGATGGATGCCCTATGAGCCAGTGGGCTTTGTGTTTCAAAAGGAAAATGGAGAGACTGGAGAGGGTCCAGAGGAGGTCTGACAAGATGGTGAGGACCCTAAAGCTTGAGCTGTGAGGAGAGTCTGAGGGAACTGAGTGTCTCTAGTCTGCAGAAGGGGAGGCGTGGGGTGACCTGTGTAAGAGCCTGCACCCACCTGGAGAGGTGACAGAGCCAAGCTCTCTTCTGCAGTGGCCATGTATATGACGGAGGCCACAGCCACAAACTGCCTCTTGGGAGCTTTAGACAGAGCATTAGAAAAATAAAATGGACTGGGAGGAGCATTGCTGTGATGTCCACCTGTCCTGGTTCCAGCAGGGATAGGATTAATTGTCCCCAGGCTCTGGCATGGACACAGCCATTCCATCCCAGGTGAGCCATGGCCAGTCTGTAGCCAGGACCTGGCCAGGGAGGGGGCAGGAAGTCACCACTTGGGAGAGAGATGGGGAGTCCCAGGTTGGTGGGTGAGCGGTGGTACCGTAATGGTGTTTGTACACCCCCTCTGTCAGTGTTACTGCTGATGTTTTCCTGTTCCCTTTGCTGTTCTGTTAAACTGCCTTTGTCCCAACCCATGAGTTTTGCCTTTTTCTTCCGATTCTCCCCGTGGTGGTGGGCGTTGAGAGAATGACCGCATGGTTCTTTGTTACCGTCTCAGGCTAAACCATGAAAGGTCTTTTCGGTGCCCAACATGGGGCTCGAAGGGTTGAGATAACGACAGATCTGACCAGAGCGTGCTAAAACGAATTTGTTACAGCATTTATTCTATTAGTTACATAGTCATTGGTCACCATGTAGTTTGCTTGTTCTCACGGCTGGGATATGTAAATTCCATATGCCCTATTCACTCCCTGTGACGATGTTTACCACCTCTGGGACAGGGATCGGGATTATCGTGTTGCCGTCCTGTGTGATATCAACAAATGACATGATGAAATCACTGTTCAAATGGTTATATTGGGGTGTTTATGAGGCATTTGTTGCCCTGCCTCTACCTCGGGTGCTGTGTCTCAGAATTTATTAATAATCAGACTCATCTATGTGGGAAAAGGAGGGGATACTTTCTTCAGCTCTTTCGCCTCCCTTTTCTCCTTTGGGCCAGATTCAACAACTTTTCATTATTTTGAATATCCTTGGGATGCTCAAGCCAGCCTGGTCCTATTGGTCCTGTTGCTGGGTCTCCTGAATGTGCTCCAGGTCTCGTTTAGGGTTTAACAGCTATTTCAGAGTCCCACCCAGAGATCTGGCCCAGGGCTGGATAGTCACGGGTGGCACAGCATGTGGGAGAATAAGGGCAGGTATCTAGAGAGCTTCTCACCTCTAGACCCTGATGAAGTGGCAGAATATTTGAAAGGAATTGGCTGTGGCTATTCCAGAGAGGCACAACTCACCGCACTGTGCTGGGCCCTGGCCAGTATCTACCAAACACTGCTCGATATTATGCAGCACCCTCAGGGGAACGAGACGGAAACCAGATTGACAGACACTGTGAAGGGGGCATGGACAAGGCGATTGGTAAAAAGACACAAGCCCTCAGCCTCTGGAGGTGACTCCTGTCAGGCGTGAGGGAAAGGTATCCCTTCGGTGAAGATGTCGTCTTTCATCCAATCAAGTGGCCCACCATGGAGAGAGGTATCCAGTACCCGAGAGAATTAGCCATGCGGGAGATGATTCATTATGACCTGGACAACGAGCAGTTACCCACAGATCCCGATGAGGTCCAATGCACAAGGCCCATGTGTTGGAAGTTTGTATGGAGCGCAACATCATCATAAGCCAACTCATTGGCATTGATGGAATGGAAAAGCGAAGAGGGACTAACGGTGGATGAAGTGGCTGCCTGACTCTGGCAATACAAAGAAAGTCTCTCTTCCCCCTTCATCTCCACAGAGCTATGGAGAATTGCTAATGCGCTCTTCTCAGTCCCTCTGGCAGCAGGGGGCAGGCCACAGTTTGCTTTCACCTGGAGAGGCTTCCAATGCCCCTGGAATTGACTGCCCCAGATCTGGAAACACAGCTCCACCATTGGCTGTGGGCTGATCCAGACTGCACTTGAACAGGGTGAAGCTCCGGAACACCATCAGTACACTGACGACACCTTTGTACGGGGCAACTCCGTAGAAGAATTTTTTGAGAAAGGCAGGAAAATAATCCAAATCCCTATGGAAGTTGGTTTTGCCATAAAACAAAGTAAGGTCAAGAGACGTGTGCAGGAGATCCAGTTTTTAGGAATAAAATGGCAAGACGGACACCATCAGATTCCAAGGGATGTGATCAACAAAACAGCAGCTATGTCTCCACCAACTAGAAAAAAGGAAACACAAGCTTTCTTAGGTATTGTGGGTTTTTTGAGGATGCATACCCCAGATTACAGTCTGATTGTGAGCCCTCCGTACCAAGTGACCCAGAAGAAGAATGATTTTAAATTGGGGCCCTGATCAACAACAAGCTTTTGACAAATTAAAGCAGAAATAGTCCATGAAGTAGCCCTGAAGTAGCCCTTGGGCCAGTCCAGGCAAGAGAAAATATTAAAAAAGCGCTCTAAACCACAGCCGGGGAGAACGGCCCCACCCGGAGCCTCTGGCAGAAAGCACCAGGGGAGACTCGCGGTCGACCCCTGGGATTCTGGAGTTGGGGATACAGAGGATCTGAAGCCCACTCTACTTCTACCAAAAAAGAGATATTGGCAGCGTAGGAAGGGGTTCCAGCTGCTCCAGAAGTGGTTGGTAGAGAAGCATAGCTCCCCTTAGCACCTCGACTGCCGGTGCCGGGCTGGATGTTCAAAGAAAGGGTCCCTGCCACACATCATGCAACTGATGCCACGTGGAGAAAGTGGATTGCACTGATCACGCAGCTAACTCAAATGGGAAACCCCAGTCACCCAGGAACTCTGGAAGTGGTCATGGACTGGCCAGAAGGCAAGGATTTCTAACGTCACCAGGCGAAGAGGTGACACATGTGGAAGAGGCCCCGCCGTAGAATAAACTACCAGAAAATGAGATGTGCCCTGTTCCCTGATGGGTCCTGCCGGACTGTGGGAAAGCATCGAAACTGGAAGGCTGCCGTGTGGAGTCCTACATGACAAGCTGCGGAAGCCACTGAAGGACAAGGTGAGTCGAGCCAGTTTGCGGAGGTGAACACCATCCAGCTGGCCTCATACATTGCCTGAGAGAGAAATGGCCAGTACCTTATCTCTATACGGACTCATGGATGGTGGCAAATGCCCTAGTGGGGGTGGTTACGGCAGTGGAAGCAGAGCAACTGGCAGCACAGAGGCAAACCCATCTGGGCTGCTGAACTGCAGCAAGATATTGCTGCCCGGATAGAGAATCTGGTTGTGAAAGTACGTCACGTAGATGCCCATGTACCCAAGAGCCAGGCCACTGAGGAACACCAGAACAACCAGCAGGTGGATCTGGCTGCTAAGATTGCAGTGGCTCAGGTGGATCTGCAGTGGCAGCATAAGGGTGAATCACTCATAGCTCGATGGGCCCATGACTCCTCAGGCCATTAAGGAAGCAACGCCACATATAGATGCGCTCGCGACCAAGGGGTGGGCTTGACCATGGACACTATTGCACAGGTCACCCATGAATGTGAGACATGAGTTGCAATCAAGCAAGCCAAGCAATCAAAGGCTCTAGGGTATGGAGGATGATGGCTGAAATACAAATAGGGGGAGGCCTGGCAGATGGATTCTATCACACTCCCACAAACCCGTCAAAGCAAGCGCCATGTGCTCACAGTGGTGGAAGCAACCACTGGATGGCTGGAAACATACCCTGTGCCCCATGTCACTGCCCAGAACACCATCCTGAGCATTGAAAAGCAAGTCCTGTGGCGACATGGCACCCCAGAGAGAACCGAGTCGGACAACGGGACTCATTTCCAAAACAGCCTCATTGACACCTGGGCCAAAGAGCACGGCATTGAGTGGGCCTATCGCATCCTCCATCACACACCAGCCTCTGGGAAGATCGAACGGTACAATGGGCTGTTAAAAATGACACTGAGAGCAATGGGTGGTGGGACTTTAATGTGGATTTAATGTGGATACACATTTAGCAAAGGTCACCTGGCTAATTAACACCAGGGGATCTGCCAACTGAGATGGCCCTTCCCCATGAAACCTTCCATGTGGTGTGGAGGCAGATAAAGTCCCCGTAGTACACAGGAAGAATATGTCAGGGAAGACCGTCGGGGTTAGTCCTGCCTGGGTCAAGGGCAAACCCATCCGTGGGACTGCTTTCGCTCAAGGACCTGGATGCACTCAGTGGGTGATGCGGAAGGACGGGGAAGTTCGATGTGTACCTCATGGGGACCTGATTTTGGTTAAGAATAGCCAATGAATGAAACTGTATGATGTTAATTGCTAGATGACCCTGCCGCTGTACACCCTCATTTCTATAACTGCTCTTGGTTGCACTACAGCAAGAATCACCCAAACTAATGGACTCTGATGAAAAATCAAGTAAAGTGCAGCGGTGACAGCATCAGAACTGACCTCAGCAGCTGGCACCCAGCAACTTCGTCGAGATCTACATCTTCAACCCATGGACCGTGGCCTTAAACATCAGCACCTACAGCTACAAAACGTTCTCCCTGATCCTGGCACCAGCCATTCCCAAGGATGTCATGGCCTTTAGGGGGTTAGTTGAGATTTTGCACCCACAGCTCCCCGCCTGCACCCACGGGCCCCAGGGCACCCCTTCACCAGCTCCCTCTCCCCAAAGCCCCCCGCAGCCTCCCCCGCAGCCTGCGCTGCGCACTCCACGGGTCGCCCCGAGTCGGGGACAGGGCCACTACCAGCAGCAGGAATGGCAGCAGGGAAAGGAGGGCTTTGCTCGGGGCTTCGTCTCTGCTCGTGGCCCAGGGGAAAACCAGGCAGGAGGAGAAGCAAAGCCCTGAGTGTGAGGACTTGAAAGGTTCAAGATTTTGCCTCTTGCGTCTCTGTGGCCTGATCCCGGCTCGTGCCCCGTGAGTCCCTTCCCTTTCCCTCCAGCAGGAAGGGGAGCAGAAGGTTTCCTGCTGCTTTGACGGCATCACGGCAGGGGTGGGTCACCTCAGAGCTCAGGCTTCTGCTGGGGACCCCGTTGCTGCTGGGGACACCGCTCTCCAGCAGCCCATGAACCCCGCTGCTGCCCAGTGCCGTCCCCTGCGTCAGCGGGACCCCTCTGTGCACAGGGACCCCCTGCCCCCGGGGCGGCCGTGCCAGCACCCCCAGCCCCCTCCAGCCCCGGGAACCCCCAGCGAGTGGAAACCACAGCTCTGCAAACGCCGCGGGTGCCCAAGGAAACACAGAGAGAGCTTGGGTCTGAAAAACATACATACAACTCTTTATGAACAACAAAACAACTTTCAACAACTGTTTACAACACAACAACAACAACTCTGTAAAACTATTAACAAAAAAAAAAAAAAAACCCAACCCTGTAAAACTATCAACAAAACACCAACTCTCTAGAACTATTTGCAGCGCTTCCTCTTCATCACTCCTCTTCCTCGCCGTCGGTCCCCACAGCTCTGCTGGCCCTGGAAGCAAAGCAAGTGGCAGGGCCGTTTGGCTAACGAGCAGCGCCTTGCCCAGCAGAGCTGGGGCTTCCTGAGCCGGCTCAGCGGCAGCAGCTGCTTGGGCTGGGGCTTGCCCCTGACGGGCATTCGATGGCCACAGCCCTGGGACACGCTGGGGAGAGCGGGACTCTGCCGCCAGCGCTGAGCCCCGTCTGGGCTCCGGCTTAGACTTGGGTGTCCCGGCCCCGAGAACCCGCTCCCGTCCCAAAGCGGACAGGGGCTCAGGGCAGCGCGGGGGCGGTGGTTGTGCCGCCAGGACGAGGGCACCGGGCACCGTGTCCCTGCAGCGGGGACCCCCCAGCCCCAGCCCGGTGGCAGGAGACCCTCCCTCCCTGCGGGCAGTGGGTGGGGAGCACGTGCCTGTGCTGCTGGTGGGGGGTCTACATCCATTGCCTCCTCCTCCTCATCCACCTCCATCTGCTCCTGCTCATCCTCATCGATCTCCATTGCCAGCTCCAGGTCGATCCACTCTTTTACACTTTGGGCAGCTGCCTCTGCAGACTCAAGGGCAACTTGGCACATCCTAAGCCCAGAGGCAAGCAGAAAAGTGCATTGGTCCTGCCCTGGCCAGCCAAGAGGACCCGTGGAAGAGGGGTCTCAGCCCCCCTGCCCGTCTCACCACCCGGGGAGGGCCGTGGGGTGATGGGACCCCTGGGCATTTCCCCAGTAGGAGCTGGCTGGACCTGGGTGACTCCTTGGCCACCAGCACCCACCAGCAGTCGAGGGCCACCGCTTGCAGCTGGAGGAACCTGATCTTCTTCTCCTTCCTGAGTTTGGGGTGTGCCAAGGTCTTCTGGATCTACCGGAGCAGAGAGGGCAGGAGTAAGCGGCCCTGCTCCCTGCTCCGCGGGGCCCGGGCCCTGGTGCCTGGGTGCCCAGAAGCTCCTTACTCTGTGGAGGCAGCCTTTGGGCTCGGCGCTGCTCTGGGGGCAGGGCTCGGCTCCCCCGGCTCCAGCCTGGAAAGGGGCAGAGGGGAGCACCTGGCTCAGGCTCTGGGCAGCACCCGGCTGCTTCTGGCAAGCATCCCTGCGGCACACCAGCCCGGGGTGCCCTGGGCTCCCCCGGGGACGTGTCCCCACACACGGGGCTGCTCCGTCCCAGCAGGGCATGAGCAACCCAGAAGGGCTTCTGCCAGCCCCTGGCCTTGCAGGGCTGGGGGCAGAGGGCAAGCCCAGCTCCCGGCCCCCCGCGCTGCCCAGAGCAGGGTCCCCACCCCATTGCACCCCATCCCTGCGGAGCCTTCTCCGTCCTGCCTGGGCAGTGGGGGGTGCCCAGCTCCATGGAGTGGGGCCGTACCTCTGCCAGGGCAAGCAACTTCTTCCTGAGGGCCTTCATGATTCCAAGAGTGCAAAAGAGAGGGAGGAAGGTGGCTTTGAGAGCAGGAGGGAAGGAAAGGGCTGGGTTATGCGTTCAAGGTGTCAGGAGCAGGGCAGAAAGGCTGTGGGGCACAGGGCAGAAGGGTGCGTTGTGCCTGTCACCAGGCACTGGCAGTTGCAGATGGAACACGAGCCATGGTAACGGGATGCACAGTGGGGATGGGGACGAGCCCCCTTAAAGGGGGGGCAGCTCAATACATACACCCCCCAAAGTTAATAATCCCAACACATTTCACTTCCTTCCTGTCCTAAGCACTTCTTCCCAACCATCTCGTCGTGCCTGGCAGCCTCCACACCCCTCAGAAAAGCGTCTCTCCAGCTATTCCATGCAGAGCTGAAGCTCACCTCCCCTTTCATGGACACCCCTTTCTGGTCTCTGCTCTCGCTCGTCATCTCTACAGCCCGTGGTGCTGAGCAGTGCCCATGGACCTTTCCCGAGTGAGAAGCACATCATTGCAGGCCATTCTCTTTTGCAGGGCTACCCGGGATGTCTGTCCCCTCCCGCTCGAAGGCTGGAATAGCATCGCCCATCTCTGCCATGGCAGCAGACCTAGTTACGAGAGCTCTTGGCGATCCTGATGGATTATTGCCAGGGCAGGAATGCCCACGGGACCTGGTGGAAGCCAGTTTCCCAGATATTTAACAAGTGGGTTTTGCCCAGAGCGTTGCAGACTGTCTGCGGGACGCTGGGGCAAGTGGTGCCCGTCCTTCCCAAAGAGGTCTGGATGTACGGAAATGCCAAGGAAAAACCCAGCCCCTCCTCATGGACAAGCGCCAGCCCAGTCTCCAGGCAGCACCTGCCGGGCCTTCGAGCCCTTGAGGCTTCAGTGCGGGGCTCTGGTCAAGCTGCTTCCAGCTGGGTGTGGAAAGGCCTCCCCCATTTCATCAATCCCTGGCAATATTTCAGGGAAGCCTCCTCTGCCGCTGCCCAGTTTGACTGTGCGGCAGCTCCGATGCTGTGTCAGACGCTCACCTGGGGCTGCCCAGGAGGGTCCCAGGAGGTGACAGCCCACACCGCTGCTCACCTCCATCCCTGGCAGAGGGAACACATCCCGACGGCTCCGGCCACTTTCTGCACAAGCTGTTACCGCTTTCCTTTTGAAATGGGGAGTTTTCCAACTCTGCAGCCCCACGAGATGGGGGGTGATGGGCACAAGGACACTTTGGGGCTCCCTGTAGGGCTGCCCACATTCTCTGCATTCCTCGTCCAGTCAAACGGGTCCCCTTCTTGCTCTCTCATCTCAGGGGACACCAAACCCAGGAATTAGAGCTCTGCAACGGTTTCATGCCGCAGTTGTTCCATCTGCAGGTTCTCAAGGGCCAGTCTTAATGGTTCTTTCAGCACAGAGACTTCACCTCATTATCCAAGTTCCACAGTGCCGTGACGTGTCCTGGCACTCAGGATGATCCGTTCCATAACCTTCCCAGGTACCGAGGTCAGACTGACAGGCCTGTAGTTCCCCGAACCCTCTTTGTTGCCCTTCCTCTGGATGGGCATCACGTTTGCAAACCTCCAGTCACCTGGGACTTCCCGTTTAGCCAGGACTGCTGGTAGATGATGGACAGTGGATTGGTGGGAACATCTGCCATCTCCCTCAGTACCCTCGGGTGGATCCCATCTGGCTCCATAGACGTGTGTGTCCAAGTGCTGTGTTAGCTCACTCACCATTTCCCCTTGAATTATGGGGGATTTTTTATTGTCCTTAACATCCAAAGCCAGATTAAGTTCTAGTGGGGGTTTTGGCCTTTCTGATTTTCTCCCCACAGAGCCTCACAAGATCTTTGTAGTCCCCGTGAGGTCCCTGCCCCTTCTTCCAATGGCCACAAACTCTCCTTTTCTCCCCGAGTTGCGACCAGAGCTCTCTGTTCAGCCAGGCCGGTCTGGTGAGAGAGGTGAGAGAGGGCAAGTGAGAGAAATCTCCTTGGGATGGTGGGGGCTGTTCCTGGCGTCACACACAGCAATGTCAGGGCTCTGACAGGGCTGTTCAGAGACACGAGTCCTTCCCTGGCGCAGGCAGAGGCCCTGCAGCCCCTCAGCCCTGTGGGGTGTCTCCTGCTCTGCACCTCTCTGAGATGCCCCATGGCTGAGGAATGGACACAGGGACCTCAGTTCAAGGAAGCCCATCCCAGTGCTGCATCCAGGGAGTTTCCCAGGGGATGTTACCCTCAAAGCGAAGTGACCTCTAGACACTGTCTGTCCCACAGACCTTAGACGACCCCGCAGGAACAGCTGATGGTGTCTGTGCTCACTCAGGATAATCTCACCACACACACAATGTACATGCTGACATCTCATCCTGACAATGCAGACATGGACTTCTTTAGAGGGCCAACCAGCCTCTCTGAGTTGGCATAAGAGGCCTGTTCCAGAAATGGTGGTTGTTACTGGCTGGGTATGTGGTGATTGCCCTGGAGCATCTTCCCTGGGGTGCCCAGCACAGACAGGCCCAGCGAAGAACCTGCTGCGTGGGTCCTTCAGGTCTTTCCCAGGAGTCCTGGCTGAGCAAGGAAACTGCTGCTTTCCCCAACCCTGCACACACACACAGTTTAGCTGCACACTGGTGTTTTCATTTGCAGGGGCAATTCCCATGGCACGTTCTCGAGTGCAACTCTGGAAGAAGACCTAAGCCTTCATGCCCTGCCCTGAGGACATCCCCTGGTATGATGGAGGTGCTGTTCGGGAGTTCGGCTCTATCAGAGAAGAACCCAGTGGCTGTCCCTGCCAGTGGTTCCTGGGCTGCAGTGGTTCCTATGATCTGCAAGAGCACGCACAGCCTTAGAGCAAGGCGAGGGCTCAGAAGGAGAGCGTGGGTGAGAAAAGAGAATAAGTTGGGAAAGACCAAGGCTGGTGCTCCCTGACAGTGCTGCAGTGCTGGGACTCTTTCCCCTGCACCTCTGCTCACAGGCATTGCTCTGCACCTCCAGAGAAGGACTCAAAGGAAAGATCTTGAGCAAACAAGATGCTGCAAGTTTCTTTAATTTGTTTAATCATACAGTGAGCATGGAGCCATCTTTACACAGTCTGTGCGTCCCTCAAATTACAAATTTGGACAAATGCACAATTAGAAACAGCACAAATAATGACATTCCTTTGTAGACAATATTATACAGAGTAAATCAATGTAAAAAACAACCCCAAACCCATGGCCAAATAAAAAAAAACACAGAAGATGGGCTTGACATACAATGAAACACGTAATGAGGGATTTGCAGAAAAAGAAATTTTACTGCCTCTGAAAATCCATCTGGCAGCACAGAGTACCTGGGGAGAGTGAAAAAAGGGAGTTTTGAGAAGGCTTTTTTTTTTTTAAATCCCCCCCGAATGAGACTGTCCCCTCATCCTGCAGAGAAAATTGCTACGAAGGTTTTGGAGACACTGGAGGCGGCCATGCAGATCTGAGGATGAGGCATTTATTTTATATATCGATATTTATTTATTTTTTTTTAAAGGAGAAATGGTTAAAATAAATAATAAAAGAATGCCTTTTCTGAAATAAAAGCATGGGCAGCACTGGGGTGCATTGGGGAGGTGTGATTTTGGAGGGGGTGTCCTGGGGGGTCTCCAAATGAGGAGGTTGGATCATGGAGGCTTCGTGAGTCTTAGGGGAAAGGAGAGGGCGCACCCCAAATCCCCGTGGAGATTTATTTTAGGGGGCTCCCCCCATCAGCTTGGGGGAAGCAGAATGTGGGACCCACCCCCGAGTTTGGGGGGGTACACTCTGTTTTTCTAGCAGACTCAGCTGAGGCAACACTCAGCTCCCAGAGGGGCTCAGTAAACCCCAAAATTGGGACCGAGGGGGGCTCAGCTGGGGGGGGGGGGGCAGAGAGGTGGGTGCACCCCCATTACTTAGGGCACCACTGATTATTCAGGGCACACCGTTTCCACCTGCCAGCCTTCCCTATCCCCTACAGGGCAGCCCATGTCCCCCTGACACCAAATAAGCCCCCCCCAAACCTGCAGAGCACCCCACATCCCCACCACCGCACCCCAGGGCCCCCCTGCTCCCCAAAACCCCTTTTATGCCCCCAGAATACAACAGTGTCCGCCTGTGAGAAACACTGGCTCACGATTAGAATTTCATAGAGAACAAAGTCGACGAAGCAAAGATAAAAAAGTTAAAAATTTATTACACGAAACAGCGCTGAATCGGGTGCATCTCAAAGCAGAGGCACACCCCCTCTTTCCAGTTCTCAGGTTCTTCTACCTTATCCCGGCTGCTTAAGTTTCTGTCTCTCTTCTCATCAGTTGAGAAGTTGGAGCTCACATTCTTCCCGACCGTCTAACCCAGTACAGGTGCAGTTCACCTCTTTTCACCCTGTAAGGCATAAACACACCCAGCCAAGGAATCCTTATCCTAAACACGCCCTTGATTAGGCTAAATGCTATTTCACGGTCTTTGCCGCCATCTACTGTCCGTTGTTAGTAACTAGAGGCACTCTGGTGGTCGTTTACTTCATCAGGTGGTCGTATCCTCCTCTTCATCAGTTGTCCTCTAAATGAACTCGGCCTACTTGGCAGTCTTCACAGCCCCCTTGGCAGATTTACCGTCCAAGACTGGTTTCTTTGGTCTCAATGTTACTCCCCTGTCTTTTGGGTTCCTGCGTTGAAGGTTACTTTCCAATCTGTTTCTCTTTACTTAGATTTCGTTCTGCAAAACCAGGATCCCTTGTGTGGAATAATTCCTAAAATATAATTTTTATTAAAAATTTTTTGCATTGTTCACACACTAAGGAAAGGTATAAAATGGAAACCTTTCCAGGGTGGAACACAGCAGCAGCTGGTGTGCGAGGAATCCGCTACATCGCTGACTCCCTGAACAATATTGCTTGCAAAAGCAGCACGGAGGATGTGGTGGAGTGAAGATTCCACGGCCAAGCTCTGTGATCACACAGCAGATATGGGAACAAGGTGATCCTGTGGAAGTGATAAGCGGCATGCTTGCTACCCTGAGCCAACAGTCTGCCAAATTTTGATGAAATGCTGTCCTTTGTGCAAACTTTGCTCATTATAATGTCATTATAATACCAAAACACACCTCCAGCCCGAAGGCTGCCCGCCTCCAAGGTGCGACCACTCCTCCTTGAGTCTGCGCCCTGAATTTTTCATAAACTATACCTTTAAATGCGAGGTGACGGAATTTTACATCAATCGTAATAAAGGTATTTATGACTAGAGTCATTCAAACTCCACATTGAAGGTAAAAAATAATATAAAAATAGCCCAAGAAAGGGGGGTTGCTGGGAAGACACCATGGTAAAGAAGTCGGGGAGGAGCCCGTCACGGACTGCCTCTGACTCCCGGGACCAGGCGAGGGGCTGAGCCTTTCTTCCCCCCCATAGGGACGCCTGTGGGTAAGACTTAGACTATATCGAGTACTTCCTCGGGAAGCTTAGAAATCTCTCCAGAGGGTTACCTGTGACATTTAGAGCCAGGCTGTATTGTTTGGAACTTTGTCGCGCGCTTTGTACCGTTAACATTTTTTCTTTTACTTGCACGTGCTTCGCAGACAGTGTACTTATCACCGGCAAAGCGTAAGAACCTTTCTATCTGTTGCTTAAATAAACTGCGCTGCTTAAGTAGCTAGCCGTTTGGGTTTCTCACCGAACGCGACCAAACACTAAAGTGTGGCCGTGCTGGTTCGTGAGCACGACTAGACTGAAGGTGCAGTCCACTATTAGTGTATCCGGAATCGTGACAGTTTAATATATCAAACGCGACTGGGCTGATAGTGGTGCATTGGGCATCACTCAGAATTTAAACCCAGCCGCCCCCAGCCTCCCGCCTTGGTGAGGAGTGTTAGGACGCAAGGGGGTTTATTTTCGGCCAAAACTATTTTGCCTCTTCATGCAACACCTTGACAGACCAAGGGCGTTTCTGAAGATTAATTGGGTACAATTTATTAGACTCTACTGTGACAGTAATTACTAAAGTTCCCTTGTTAGTATATACATACTAACAAGAACCTATCAATTAGCTGAAGCAAAACTTAGCTCATCTCTCACACCCCCTAAGGTGTCCGCCTTCCCCCTCACAGCGGCTTTGGCTGTGCCGGCGGGTGGTGAAATCCTCCCTGGGGTTGTGGGGCACAGCTGTCCCCCTCGTCCCATACCCCAGGGCCTGGCTGAGGGGAGTTCGCCCCCTCAGCTGCGGCTGCCATTTGATCGCCTCTTCCTCCCTCCGAGGGAAGGGCTCTGGTGGCGCCTTACGAGGGGCGGGGTCAGCACGGGTGCTTCAAATCCCTTTCTTTTGGTAAAACCGGATATTTCGGGTGGTTTGGGGTGTTTCTGTCTTGTTTTTAATGGTCCAAGCCAAGTGGCGTGGCCATTTTGTGGCCCTGAGGAGAAAGGGGGCAGGGGCGCTTTTCCCGCCTTTTTCGCCACCTTGGCAGGAGCGAGGGGGCGGGGCGAGTGCAGCCGCCGGCCCAATGGCGGCACAAAGAGGGGGCGGTGGGCGGGATGAGAGCAGTGGGCGGGCCAATGGGCAGCAGAGTTTGCCGGGGTAGGCGGTGCTGCCGCGAGCGCGTGGGCAGAAGGGGGGTGCGCGCAGGCGCTGTCTGAAGGGCAGGTGGTGAGGGCGGTGCTGCCGGGTGGTTTTAGGGGGTGCCGGGGGGGGTCTGTGGCCCGTTTGAAGCGGGGAAAAGCGAGGAAGGGATGCGAGAGGGGGCGATGGGGACGTTGGGGTGAGGGTCACCACATTTACATCCTCACCAGCGACCTGTCCCCCACCAAGGGGGAGAACTTGTGATAGCGGGGGTCTTTTTCCCCCCGGGGGCCACTTTGGGGGGGAAGGGGAAGACCCCATTAGAGCTTCCCCCTCCCCGTTCAGGGGAATTTCCACCCCCCCCCGCCCCCTCAGATCCAAGGGAAGGACCCCACGTTCTGGACTAGTCAATACAATGAGTCTGAGGTCACCCTCTAATTCCTCCACCCCTAAAATAGAGTCCCTTTTGGAGTGCGGCCCCACAATCTCCAGGCTCAGCGCTTCATTAAGGCAAGGTTTAATTGGGAAGGGAGAGGCTTAATTTGGGGAGGCCCCCAAAATTAAGGTCCCCTCCCAACTTCTCAGTAATGCTTGGGGACAGTGACCTGGGCTTTGGCCGGGGGGCGGCTGATGTCGACGTTCTGCTGGGCAAAATGGGGTTCTGGTGGAGGTTCCCCAAAATCTATTGCTCCCCCTCCCCTTCATTTCAGGGGGGTTTAATGAGATCTGCCCCCTCTTTTGGGGGTTTTTTGGGGGGGTTCCCCCTTACCTGGGGCCGCTCGCAGTGGGTGTCCACTGCCTCCCCCTCATACGCTGGTTCCCCGGGAAGCAACAGGGGTTTGGGGGGGGGGGGCAGCCCCCTTTTTGGGGGAGGGTGTCCCCATTTTGGGGGGCACACATGGGGAGGGGACAATGCCTTTTTCAGGAAGATTGTCCCCTTTTCGGGGGGGAGACAGGGTGGGCACTCCTGTGGGGTGGGGCAATCCCTGGCCACGCCCTCCCTTTAAATGAAGGGGGGCTCCTGGGGCTGTGGCTTGGCCCCTTGGCTCCACCCCATTGGGGTGTAGCCCACGCCATTAGCCCCACCCTCGTGGCCCCACCCCTTTGTGGGGGTGGCCTCCTAGCTCTTGTGGGCGGGGCTCACTGCCTTAGGGCCTTGTGCGAGAGGCATAGCTGTGGGCGGGGCTTGTTTCCCCTGGCTCCACCCCTTTGTGTCCACGCCTCACCTGGGGGTGTGGCTTCCTCCCTTAGCCCCGCCCCTTTGCTTCAGCTCCACCCCTTCTCCCTTAGCTCTTCCCCTTTGTCCCCGCCCATCGTAGCCCTTGGGGGTGTGGCTTCTTCCCTTAGCACCGCCCCCAGGGTGTTCCCTGTGGGTGTGACCTCCCTTGGCCCCACCCCCTCCCTGTGGCTCCACCCCTGCCTGAGGCTTCCTGGGGGGAGTTGCCTGCTCTTAGCCCCACCCCTGCCTGAGGTGATTGGGGGTGTGGCCTCCCTTGGCTCTGCCCCTGCCCATAGCCCACCCCCTACCTTGTGTAAGCGGTGGGTGTGACCTCCCTAAGCCCCACCCCTTTTTCCTTCCCCCACCCTTCTAGGGGTGACTCCCACTGGTGGGCGTGGCCTTGTCCTTTAGCTCCACCTCCTCCCTGAGTCTGTGGGCGTGGCCTCGAAGAGCCCGGCCCCTTTTCCCCAAGCCCTGCCCTTACCTGGGGTGACTGGTGGGCGTGGCCTCCATTCTTAGCCCCACCTCCTTTTCCTTAGCCCCACCCCTACCTGATCTGCTGGGTGGGTGTGGCCTCAGCCCCTGCCCCAGCCCTGCCCACTGCCCTTGGCTCCGCCCTTCCCACCACCCTCCCTGCGCCCCCCCGCCCCCAGCCTGTCCCTGCTTGATCCCACCTCAGGGACGTGTCCTGCTGTCCCCGAGGGGAGACCCCCGTGTCCCCCTCGATGGGGTTGAGCTTCACTTGCTGGGGGGAGGGTGTCTGCACGGGTTTTTTTGGGGGGGTGGGCACGAATTTTGGGGGACGCCCCACCTCAAGGTTCTCACCTCGGTGTCGCTTCTGCCCCCCCAGGGTCTCACCTTGATGTTCCCTTCGATGCTGGCGGGGTCGACGCAGATGGATTCCACGCAGAGAACCTGGATGGGGGGAAAAAGCGGGTCATCGATGCCCCCCCGCCCCCTGTGCTGTGAGCACCCCCAAAGCACTGCCACCCCCCCCTTTGCTGTGAGCACCCCCAAAGGACTGCCACCCCCCCCATGCTGTGAAAACCTGTCCCCTTGGGTGTGGGAGCAATCTCCGGCCCTTGGGTACTGCGGCCCTTGGGTGCTCCTTTTGAGCCTGGCCCTGGGGAGAGGGAGAAAGGTGGTTTTGAGGATGAAGTTGCCAAGAGGAAACCAAGCCAGGAGGATGAAACCACCAACGCTGTTTGCAGCTTAACGTCACCAGGAGACGTTTCCTTCACTCGACGTCTTTCGTTCTATTTCTTGTGGCTTCATTTTTAAAAACTATTTTCAAACTTTCCCTCACAGCAGGGCCAACAACCTTCAAAAAGCGAGTTTTGGGGTTTTGCACAGAGCTCAGGGCCCCAAAGCGCTCCCTGCGCTGGACTGTCCCTGTCACCTCGACCTCCTGTCACCGAGAGAGTCCCGCCGCGAGGTGCTGGTGGCGGAAGAGGGTAAAAACCTTCCGTGAAACACCCAGTTCCTCCAGAAACCACGTTTCTGAGCAAGAGTGCCGAGGAAGGCGCTCTGTTCCGAGGAATGACTGTGTTTGTCCTGTCGTTGTCCCCCCGTCCCCTGCCCCGTGGGGTCTCCTTTCCCCCGCGCTGGTCAGGCCCTGTTTCTTCCTGGGCTTTGAGGAACGTTATCCCTGAAGATGCAGGAGAGACTGAGCCCCTTTTGCCTCTGGGACGGTCCCAGCAGCTCCTCAGCGAGGTGGGATCAGCTCTCCCGCAGTCCTGTGTGATGAGTCCGCCAGTTGTCCTGCTTCTCCACCCTCTGCCCAGAGCCAGAGGGACATGGGCAGGATGGAGGTGGCTCCTGTGACCCTCCTGAAGTTCCACCAGGCCAAGTGCAAGGTGCAAGGTACAAATCCAGGCTGGGTGGAGAATGGCTGGAGAGCAGCCCTGAGGAGAAGGACGTGGGAGTGTTGGTGGGTGAGAAGCTCCACAGGAGCCAACAATGTGGAGTGTGGGCCAGAGGAGGCCATGGAGATGCTGGGAGGGCTGGAGCCCCTCTGCTGTGAGGAAAGGCTAAGAGAGTTGGGGGTTCAGGCTGGAGAAGGGAAGGCTCCGGGCAGACCTTGGAGCCCCTTCCAGTCCCTAAACAGGGGGGCTCCAGGAAAGCTGGGGAGGGACTCTGGATGAGGGAGGGGAGCCGTGGGAGGAGGGGGAAGGGTTTGCCACTGGAAGAGGGGAGATTGAGATGAGATGTGGGGAGGAAATGGTTTGCTGGGGGGGTGGTGAGAGCCTGGCCCAGGTTGCCCCGAGAAGCTGTGGCTGCCCCATCCCTGGAGGGGTTCCAGGCCGGGTTGGAGGGGTCTTGGAGCAGCCTGGTGTGGTGGGAGGTGTCCCTGCCCAGGGCAGGGGGTGGCACTGGAGGGGCTTTAAGGTGCCTTCCAACTGTGACCATTGTGTGGTTGTGTGATCTCAAGAGCGGGCTGGTGTGTTAATGCAGGACATCAAGGTCTCTTGAGAGGTCTCTTGTGTTCTGCAGGTCAGGTGCCCGGGTGGTTCCGAGTCCCCGGATGAGGCAGCTCCTGCCGACAGTTTTAGCTCTGAGGATGTGACAGAATGGAAACCAGCCTCGTGGTGGACCCCAACCCTCAGAGGTGTGGACGCGTTGGTGACGTCCCCCTGGCCCAGAGACGCGGGGAGTTTTGCCACCAGCCTGGTAAGGATTCTCTTTTCTGCTGGAATGGGTGTCCCGATGGATTTCCCAAAGGATTGCCTTTGTGCTGGCTGTGTCTCTGTGCAGAGGGGTGCTCCTGACTGTGTGGCTTTAGCCCTGTGAGGGCTTTGGAGGAGAAGTGGCTAAAGCAGCTTTCTCTCCCTGGAGATGAGCAGCGTTTGGGTAGAAAAGCAGCGGTTGAGTCAGTAAAGCTTCTGGTTAGTGCTGCGCTCAGGCCGTGGAGCTCTGTCTCCTGGAGCTACATTTCCTTTGGAGCCATCATTTTCTCAGCTGAGCCTGTGCGAGTCTCACAGACTGGAGCCCGTTGGGGTGGTGACGCTGGAGCTGGGGTCTATGGACCGAGTCTGATCAACCTTCTGATGATCATAGAAGTTGCCAATGGATATAATTAAGGGACATCTCCTTGGCTGGGCAGCCCCCATGGACCAGCAAAGTTTGGATGTCTTTGACTTGGCTGATGGCAGAAAACCCCCTCCTGCCCTTGTTTGTGCCCAGAAACTGTGGCTGGAGGCAGCAGGAGATGGAAATTGTCCCTCAAAAGCCCGAGATGCTTTTGGGGGGAGGTGAGGGTGAGTCCCGTCTCGGTCCCGGTGACGACAGCAGCCGGGAAGCAGGTGGGTGGCAATTTTTCGTGCTTTGAGTGTATTTAGGCAAAAGGCCTTTGTTTTGGTGAGACTTTGGCAAAGGTTGCAGGGTCCGTGGGAGGAATTGATTGGAAATACGTCCCCCGTTAATCACCTGGAGCTGCAGGAAAAGAAAAGGGGAGGTGGGAAGTGTCAAGGGGGATGGGAAAGCTGGGGAAATCCTTGGGCTTTGAGGAGGAGATTTGAAGGATTTCAAGACAATTTGGGAAATGACTTTTATTCCTTTGAGCTCTGTCTCTGGCCACACAAAAGCTGGCGGGGGGGTTTCTTCTCCCCAGCTCTTGTTCTCAGGAGAACTGGAAAGGAATCCAACCAGCTGTCATTAAATCCAGCAACTCCACCCATTTGGAGCCATTTTCTGCCAGAGAATTCCTAAATTCAAACATTCTCCCCCTTCCTGGGGGATCAATGACCGCGGTGGAAACCCAGGTGTTGACACGGAGCAGTTGGAGCTCCTCCTAAAGCCACCGCCTGGTTTTTATGGTACGAGTTTGGGGTTCAAAACTGAATCCAATCATTAAAAAGAGGTGGTGGTTGGACCCAAACCGGCGTGTCCGGGGTGCAGCCGCCCACTCATCCCAGTTTCCCTACTGGGCTCGGCTTCTGCTTACTGGTTTTGACACCTGGAGCCGAGGAGTTGAGCCCACAGGCCCGGGCTCTGCTTTTGCCTCCCAAAAAAGCTGGAAAGAATAAAAAGGAGGGGATTTTTCCCTGGGGATTGGGGGAGGAGGGATGGAAATGACCCCCGGGGTTTCGCTTTGCACCTTTTGCTTCTAGAAAAGCCCCAAATGGCTCAATCCCCGCCTTCTGCCCCGGGGCAGCCGCAGGGGTGAAGTCGTACCCGGAGGGTCCATCTCCAGAGCCATGATTTCCCTGAGAAGAGGGAAATTTTGTGGGGGATGGAGTGGTGTGTGAGGAGGAGGAGGGCAAGGAAGGCTAAAGGAGGGTCTTGGCGGAAAGATTTTTATCCCCAGCGTGGTTTTGTCAGATTTTTTGGGCAGAACATCCAGGATTTTGGGGTTCTTTTGATGGAGGATGAGGCAAAAATCCACGTTGAGCCGTGGGAATGAGGGCGACCCCTGGGAAAACGGGAGGAGGGAACTGGGGGTGGGTGTCGCTCGGCCCCTTCTCCACAGCGTGTTTTTGGGTGGAGGGTCCCCCATATGGGCCAGAAACCCCCCCAAACGCCCAGTGCTGTCCCAGTAAAGCACTGGTTTTGCTGACGTCACAGGCCGTTGCCGGCCTCCCGCGTTCCACACAACATTCCGAGGCGGCGGTCGCTCGCTGGCCGTGGCTGTGGCAGCTTCCTACCGCTGTGGAGAGTGACATTCAGCAGTTGGATTGTTTTTTTGGGGAAACCCCCAAATTGTCCTGCCCGATGGGGCCCAAAAAGCCTCCAGTGGCCGAAGGGTAACGCTGGGGGTGGGAAGGGGCGGTGAAGTTGGTGGCGGAAGACTGAGTGATGTTTTGCTGGGAAATAGGGACCAGTTTTGCCCCAACTCATCACGTTTTCCATCTTTTGAAGCGTTTGTTGCGCCGTATCCGTTCCTGACGTGCCTTCCTCCCCCTCCTCTTCCTCCCCCTTTCAGCCGCATCAATGTCGGGGACCAGTTCCAAGCGGAGCTCCCTGCCCTGCAGGACAGATCCTGCTTGGGAGATGAAGAAGACCGAGCCTCCCTCGTCTGGAAGCCGTGGGGTGACATTGAATCCAACCCCGAGACTCAGGAGAAAGGTTTGTCTTAAACCTTTTCTTTGGGGAATCGGGAAAATTCCACCTTCTCAGAGTTACTTGATAGGGCGTTTGGGTTCTCTCCCGTCTTGTCTTGGCCCCGTAGCGTTGGAGGGAAGGAGATGGCTCGTTTTTGGGAGGAAAGTGGCTAAATAAGAACCGATGGTGCTCTCGGGAGCATCTTCTATGAGAAAGGGGGGGTTTGGCGGTCCCACCTCATCTGCAGCCAGGGAGGAGATTCTCTCTGGAGATCCCGCTCCAAAAGCTGCTCTTCCTGTGGCAGTAGTTGGAATATGGGCCTTTTTTCTGGGCCTTTTCTGGTTTCCGGTCTGTTTTCTGCCCTTCCTCCATTTCCCATCCATCTCCTGTGGCATCTTTTCTCCTTCTTTGAGGAAAACCTGACTCGTTGGTGTTTTTTCTTGCCTTTGTAGTTCCAAACCTGCTGAAGATGGCCTCTTCCAGCGGCAGAGCCGGGGCAGGGATGAACGCGGAGCTGGCTCTGCATTGCCTGCACGAGGCTCGGGGCAACGTTGCGGTAGGGAGCAGCGCTTCCCCCTGAAGAACCCGCTTTGTGACTGGTTTGAGCTGGGAGTTGCTCTGAGTTGGCTCTTCCAGGGGCCAGAATCTCTTTGCTCAAGGCGCCGGGTGCTGCCCGTGGCGGCGTTAAGGTCTGGTGGGGTGACAGAGCCCATCCCGGTGCATCCATTGGAGCTTGTTTGGATTCTGGGACAGTTGGGAGAATGGGATTTCTCCTGTGACTGAGGGACTCTGAGAGAAAACCCCAGATCTGCCCTCGCTGAAGCCCCGAGCGGCTCTGATTTGCTCCCTCTTCTTTGATTGAACACCACTGGGTGCCTGCCCCTCTCCACGAGGAGCGAGAATTGCCCCTTTTCCTCCTCTGCCGGAGGAACTGAAGTCCTTTTTTCCTGTTAAATCCGGCAGGAAGCTCTGGAAATTCTGCGCTCTGTGCCCCCCCGGAGACCCGAATCCCACCCCTTGGCTGATTACCATTACGCAGGTAAATGGGAGGAGAACAGATCCCTTTGATATTGGAATTATTCTTTAAAACGTGGGGTTTGGGTGGGGAAAATAGTAGTTTTAATCCATTTGTGGGGCTTTTTGAGGCAGGGAGATGCCTCTTGTAATAATTTGCCTGTGGCTGTTTATCCCAAGGCTCGGACTCTTGGACCCGGCAGGAAGAACAGCTCTTTAAAGAGGCTTTTTACATTCATAAGAAGAATTTTCACCTCATCCAGAAGGAGGTAAAGCCGTTGGACCAGGGCGGAGCTCGTTAGCGGGGACGATTTTTAGGCAGAAAGTCCTAATTTCAATCCCACGTTGGAATCCTGTTCTTAGGACCCTTCTTCCTGCTAAAAACCCCCCAGGACAAGACATCGTTTGCCCTAATTTTTAATGAGTATTAAAATGAGTAAGGGAGTATTTAATATCCCTGCATTTCTCCCCTTAGATCCAGACTAAGACCGTGGCACAGTGTGTGGAATATTATTATACACGGAAGAAGAAGATCAGGTTTAGCAGCACTCGTCCTCGCCTGCTGGAGAAAAGGGCCAAGAGAGCCCGGGACGAGGCGGGAAAAGCCGAAGGCGAGGTAAAGAAACTGCTGGGGGGGTTTGTTCCCTTGACGAATCCATCTGCTCAAACATTCCTTGTCAGGAAACAGGGATTTGGTTTGTGTAAATACATCTTTTTTTTAATTTATGGGTTGGAAACGGGGTCGCCATGTGGCTTCAGTGCGTCGGAATTACACCTTTTCAGCCCCTTTGATAGATTTTGTGGAGGAAAGTGCTTTTCCACTTGGGACAGTAGAAATAATACAGTTTTTCTTCTAGTTGTGGCTTTGCACCCCGTTTTCCCATTGGTTTTTTGGCTGTTTAGTGCTCAGACTTTACCTGGGCTGATAAAACACGTGAAATCCATCGCAAAAAAATCTTATTTTTCTGCCTTTTTGAGACATTTCAAGTTATTTTGTCCCTGGTTTGCAGGCCATTTGCCACCAGAAGAAGAGGCCACGTGTGACACCCAAAGAAAAGCCCACGCCGGGGCGTCACCACCTTCAGCCCCACAGCGCCTGTGGCTCCTCCGGGGATCCCGGGACCTCCCTGCTCTGGAACTTGCCCTGAGGTGAGTGCGGAAGGTCAGCCCTCCCTTTTTCTTCCCCAAATGCCTCCTTTGGGTTCAGAAAAGCACCCTGGGGGGGGGGAAGGGGGGGCAGAAGGGAAGGGCAGCTGGAGGATTGCCCTTGCCCAGGTGCCTCTTGGTGGTTTTATTTGACTTTCAACCCCCAACATTCTGTCTTTTTGGAGTCGGGGAGACCTTCCCCGGAGCCGTGAGCTTCAGAGCGGCCCCTCCTGGTGCAAAAGCCTCAGGTTTCCCCTTTTTGCCCAGGACAAACTCAAGTTCCATTGAGTTTTGTGGCCCGAGGCTTGCACACTCCAGTCCCTCACAGCCAGCAAAATGCCTCCAGTTTTAATTTGACCTCATTTGAAGTGATCGCCCAATTAATTCTCCTATTTTAACCCCCAAAAATCCATCTTCTTTAACCACTGACGTCCAGAATGGTATAATTTTGCAGCCAAACAGACCAGCAATTCACACAAGTAGGAAATAACAAAGCTCGATCTAAAGGATTTCTAAAAAAAGGATTTAAAAATCCCTTTCTTCTTTATTTCCAGATTGTTTGAGAAGATCCTCATGAGAAACACCCCCATGAGGACAAGTCCCACCAGACCCCCAGGAAGTCCCACCTGAGGCTCCATCCCCCCCGGGCTGTTTGAAAGGCCCCGGGCACCGACACCGACCCACCGGCGGGGCCATTTTTCCCTGCATGGCGGGCCTGTGCTGGTGACTGGGAGCGCTCCCTGCCCTCCCTGCCAACAACAGCCCATCCCAGCAGGGAGAGCTCCATGTGCCCCTTGTCCCCCCCAGACCTCCAAGGCCCCCGGCCCTCCCTCCCATCGTTGCCACCCCTCAGCACTGGCAGCTCCCTGTCGTCCCTGCACCCCCCAGAAAGCCAGCCCCCCCAGCCCCAGAGCCACCAACTGTCCCGTGATGACAGCCTGTCTCTCCTGTCCCTTCGGGAGCCCCTGGACTCCTGGCCCCCCCTGCCACCCCTGAGCCATGGCCAGGGCCAGGCGTGCTCTCCCAAGGAAGACAGAGCAGAGGTGCCAGGCTGGATGGGAGGGAGAGGAGCCGGCAGGGACAGGGACAAGGCTGCGGAGGGACATGGCCTGCTTTGGGCCGGGGACACAGATGCTTCTCCTGGAGGGAGGGCAAGAAGAGAGACAAAGGAGAGCGACTGGGAGATGGAGACGTGGGAAGCTTTTTGGAAAGCAACGGACACGTCGAATGGATGAGCTTATGAGCTTTGTGTAACAGAAGAGATACCGAAGTACGGAACAAGTTACTACAGTCTGAAGGACAACACGAAGGAGGAAGTCACACGCTGATACTGGCACCGCTGCAACGCCTCCATAGACGCTGAATGTTGTATTGTTTAAAAGATTGACTTGGTATAAACAGTAACAAAGTGTAGATAGTAAGTTACAGCTGTGTTTAACCCATAATGATTTGTGTGCATAAGTTTAGGAGCCAATGAGCACAGGCCACCGGGCCAACCCACGTTGGAACAAAGGTATATAACGGTTTAAGTATTTTAATAAAACGGCTTCGGCACGATCATATTGGTGTCTGTCTGAGTCCATCCGCAACATCCTGCTCGCCAAACTGGAGGGATACGGATTTGATGGGTGGACGGTTCAGCGGATAAGGAATTGGCTGGATGGTCGCATCCAGAGGGTGGTACTCAATGGCTTGAAGTCCAGATGGGGAGCAGTGACAAGTGGTGTCCCTCAAGGGTCCGTGCTGGGACCGGTACTGTTCAACATTTTTATCCGTGACACAGACAGAGGGATGGAGCCCACCATCAGCAAGTTTGCGGATGACACCAAGCTGTGTGGTCTTGTCGATACACCAGAGGGACGGGATGTCATCCAAAGGGACCTGGACAGGCTGGAGAGGTGGGCCCAGATGAACCTCATGAGGTTCAACGAGAGCAAGTGCAGAGTTATGCACCTGGGTGGGAACAGTCCTCGCTATCAATACAGACTGGGGGATGAGGCATTAGAAAGCAGCCCTGAGGAAAGGGACTTGGGGGTGCTGCTGGATGAGACGCTGGACATGAGCCGGCAGTGTGCACTTGCAGCCCAGAAGGCCAATCCCATCCTGGGCTGCATCAAGAGATGTGTTGCCAGCAGATCCAGAGAGGGGATTCTGCCACTTTGCTCTGGTGAGACCTCCCCTGGAGTACTGTGTGCAGGTCTGCAGCCCTCAATATAGAAAGGCCATGGACCTGATAGAGAGGGTCCAGAGGAGGGCCACCAAAATGATCAGGGGGTTGGAGCACCTCTGCTACAAGGACAGGCTGAGGGAGCTGGGCTTGTTCAGCCTGGGGAAGAGGAGGCTCCGGGGAGACCTAATAGCAACCTTCCAGTACCTGAGGGGGGCCTACAGGAAGGCTGGGGAGGGTCTGTTTACAAAGGCCTGCAGTGACAGAACAAGGGGTAATGGCTTTAAACTGGAAAAAAGCAGATTTAGATTAGACATTAGGAATAAGTTCTTTACCATGAGGGTGGTGGAGCACTGGAATAGGTTGCCAAGGGAGGTGGTTGAGGCCCCTTCCCTGGAGACATTCAAGGTGAGGCTCGACGGGGCCCTGGGCAACCTGATCCAGTTGGGGGTGTCCCTGCTGACTGCGGGGGGGGTCGGACTAGATGACCTTTGGAGGTCCCTTCCAAACCAGATGATTCTATGATCATCAGAAGGTTGATCAGACGTGGTCCATGGACCCCAGCTCCAGCGTCACCACCCCAACGGGCTCCAGTCTGTGAGACTCGCACAGGCTCAGCTGAGAAAATGATGGCTCCAAAGGAAATGTAGCTCCAGGAGACAGAGCTCCACGGCCTGAGCGCAGCACTAACCAGAAGCTTTACTGACTCAACCGCTGCTTTTCTACCCAAACGCTGCTCATCTCCAGGGAGAGAAAGCTGCTTTAGCCACTTCTCCTCCAAAGCCCTCACAGGGCTAAAGCCACACAGTCAGGAGCACCCCTCTGCACAGAGACACAGCCAGCACAAAGGCAATCCTTTGGGAAATCCATCGGGGCACCCATTCCAGCAGAAAAGAGAATCCTTACCAGGCTGGTGGCAAAACTCCCCGCCTCTCTGGGCCAGGGGGACGTCACCAACGTGTCCGCACCTCTGAGGGTTGGGGTCCACCACAAGGCTGGTTTCCGTTCTGTCACATCCTCGGAGCTAAAACTGTCGGCAGGAGCTGCCTCATCCGGGGACTCGGAACCACCCGGGCACCTGACCTGCAGAACACAAGTACCTCTCAAGAGACCTTGATGTCCTGCATTAACACACCAGCACGCTCTTGAGATCACACAACCACACAATGGTCACAGTTGGAAGGCACCTTAAAGCCCCTCCAGTGCCACCCCCTGCCCTGGGCAGGGACACCTCCCACCACACCAGGCTGCTCCAAGACCCCTCCAACCCGGCCTGGAACCCCTCCAGGGATGGGGCAGCCACAGTTTCTCGGGGCAACCTGGGCCAGGCTCTCACCACCCCCCCAGCAAACCATTTCCTCCCCACATCTCATCTCAATCTCCCCTCTTCCAGTGGCAAACCCTTCCCCCTCCTCCCACGGCTCCCCTCCCTCATCCAGAGTCCCTCCCCAGCTTTCCTGGAGCCCCCCCCTTTCGGGACTGGAAGGGGCACAAAGGTCTCCCTGGAGCCTTCCCTTCTCCAGCCTGAACCCCCCCAACTCTCTGTCCTCACAGCAGAGGGGCTCCAGCAGCCCTCACCCCCTCCCCTCCAGCACCTTTTGGGGGGTACCTGCGCTCCCTGGCCCCGTGACAGACCCCTCCAGTCACTGGGGTGGGAGGAGGGGGTGCCAGTGTTTTTTAGGTATTTTTTCTCTACAGTGCAGTATAAACGGCTCGGTCGGGGCTGGCGCTTCTCTGTGCACACCGTAGATTAGAAAGGGGGGGACCCCAAAAAACACACCCTCTCACACCCTAAAATCATTCTTTCTCCCACCCCCTCTAAAACCACCCATTCTCCCACCCTCCAACCCCAAAAAACCCTCTTCCAGACCCCATACCCCTAAAAAACACCCCTCTCCCAACCCTGCACCCCAAAAATCTCCTCCCATCACAAACTCCCCTTACCAGCTCCAAAAAACCCAACCCCTAACCCACCCTCTCCCAAACCCCCTCTCCCTAACACCCCCAAAACCACCCTCAACACCCCCCATCCCAAAAGCTCCTCTCCCACCCCAAACCCCAACTCACTTCTGCTGCACAAGCTCTTCCCTCTTTCATCACCAGCTTCTTGATAGCCCCAAAAACCTCCTGTCATTCCCGGGGGTCAATAGGGTTAACGAGGGGCAGCACTAACAAGCCCCATCCCCCATTATGTTCTACCCTGGCTGCAGCCAGAGCCGGCAAAGAAATTTCCAGACAGCACCTGGAAAAGGGGGTGTCAATGTGGGGGAGAGGGCCACCAATGGGAAATGGGATATGGGGGGGGAAGGGGGTCTCGGGCGGGAGGCCTCACCATCTTTGGGTGAGTTGCCCTCGTGAAGATGAAGCTGAGGATGACCATGAGGAGCCCCAGCTTGGCCGTCTGGGTGTCCCTGGGGCCTGAGGGGGGACGGCAGAGGGGTATCACCCCCCTGAATAGGGAGGGGGAAGCTCTAACGGGGTCTGCCTGCCTCCCAAAATTTGACCCCTCCCCTTCTGCCCATGCGCTCGTGCCAGCACCGCCCACCCTGGAAAACACCGCTGCCCATTGGCCCGCTCACTGCTCTCATCCCGCCCACCGCCCCCTCTTCAAGCCGCCCATTGGGCCAGCGGCTGCACTCGCCCCGCCCCCTCTCTCCTGCGAGGGCTCCCCTCAGGTGGTGAAAAAGGCGGGAAAGGCGCCCCTGCCCCCTTTCCCCTCAGGGCCACAAAATGGCCGCACCGCTTGGCTTGAACCGTTAAAAACAAGATAAAAACTCCCCCAAACCACCCCAAATAGCCAGTTTTACCAAAAGAAGGGATTTAAAGCACCTGTGCTGACCCCGCCCCTCGAAAGGCACCACCAGAGCCCTTCCCTTCCAGAGAGTGACAGGAGGTTTTTGGGGCTATCAAAAAGCTGGTGACAGAAGAGGGAAGAGCTTGTGAGGCAGAAGTGAGTTGGGGTTTGGGGTGGGAGAGGGTCTTTTGGGATGGGGGGTGTTGAGGGTGGTTTTGGGGGGGGTTAGGGAGAAGGGTTTGGGAGAGGGTGGGTTAGGGGTTGGGTTTTTTGGAGCTGGTAAGGGGAGTTTGTGATGGGAGGGGATTTTGGGGTGCAGGGTTGGGAGGAGGGGTGTTCTTTGGGGGTGGGGGGGCTTGGGAGAGGGTTTTTTGGGGGTGGGAGAATGGGGGGTTTTGGGGCTGTCTGGGTTGGGAGAGAGGGGAGTTTGGGTTGGGAGAGGGTTTTTTGGGGGATGGAGGAGTTGGGAGAGGGGTCTTTTTGGGTGAGGAAGTGTGTTTTGGGGTGGAGGGTGAGAGAATTAGTGGTTTTTGGGGTGAGGGGGTTGGGAAAATGGGTGTTTTTGTGGTGCCCCCCCCCCCCCCCTTCTCAGTCCCGGGCCGTTTATACTGCACTGTAGAGAAAAAACACCTGAAAACCACTGACAAACACACCTCCCCCGCCCCAGACACACACTCACACCCCCACCCCCACACACCCAAACCAAGTGAATGGAGGGGTCTGTCATGGGCCCAGGGGGTGCAAGTACCCCCCAAAAAGTGCTTGAGGGGACGGGGTCACCACCTCACACACACCCCCTCCTCATCCCCCTCGTAGGTACCTGGAGATCACCCCCATCACCCTGATGGACCCCCCTGGAAGCCCCCAAAATTAATGCCCCCCACCCCCAATAATGCTTGGGGACGGTGACCAGGGCTTTGGCAAGGGGGGCGGCTGATGTCAACATTCTACGGGGCAAAATGGGGTTCTGGGGGAGGTTCCCCAAAATCTACCACCCCCCCAATTTCAGGGGGGTTTAATGAGATCTGTCCCTTCTTTTGGGGTTTTTTGGGGGGCTCCTCCCTTACCTGTGGCCGCTCGCGGTGGGTGTTCACTGCCTCCCCCTCGTACCCTGGTTCCCCGGGAGACAACAGTGTTTGGGGGGGGGGGGCAGCCCCCTTTTTGGGGGTGTTGTCCCTGTTTTGGGGGGCACACCCGGGGAGGGGACAGTCCCCTTTTTGGGGAGGTTGTCCCCTTTTTTGGGGTCAGACAGGGTGGGCACTGCCATGGGGTGGGGCAACTCCTGGCCACGCCCTCCCTTGGAATGATGGGGCCTGCTGGGGCTGTGGCTTGGCCCAGTTAGCCCCACCCCTTTGTGGGTGTGGTCTTCTCATTTAGCCCCACCCCTTTGTGGGTGTGGCCTTCCAGCTCTTGTGGGTGGGGTTCACTGCCTTAGCCCTGCCTCTTGCAGGAGGCCCTGTGGGCGTGGCTTGTTTCCCCTGGCTCCACCCCTTTGTGTCCCTGTCTCACCTGGGGGTGTGGCTTCCTCCCTTAGCCACACCCCTTCCCTTCAGCTCCACCCCTTCTCCCTTAGCCACGCCCCTCTGTCCCTGCCTGTAGTAGCCCTTGGGGGTGTGGCTTGTTCCCTTAGCACCGCCCCCCAGGGTGTTCCCTGTGGGTGTGACCTCCCTTGGCCCCACCCCTTCCCTGTGGCTCCACCCCTGCCCATAGCCCAGCCCCTCCCTTGTATGAGTGGTAGGTGTGGCCTCCCTTGGCCCCACCCACTTTTCCCACCCTCACCCTTGTAGGGGTGACTCCCACTGGTGGGCGTGGCCTTGTCCTTTAGCTCCACCTCCTCCCTGAGTCTGTGGGCGTGGCCTGCCAGAGCCCCACTCCCTTCCCCCTAGCCCTGCCCTTCCCTGGGGTGCCTCTGGTGGGTGTGGCCTCCTTTCTTAGCCCCACCCCTTTCTTTAGCCCCACCCCTTCCTGACCTGCCAGCTGGGTGTGGCCTCAGCCCCGCCCCTGGCCGCACCCCTCCCACTCCCCTCCCTTTCCCCCCCCCCCAGCCTGTCCCTGCTTGGTCCCAGCTAACAGACATGTCCTCCCCCCCCTGCTGTCCCCGAGGGGAGACCCCCATGTCCCCCTCGATGCGGGTTGAGCTTCACTTGCTGGGGGGAGGGTGTCTGCACGGGTTTTTTTGGGGGGGTGGGCACGAATTTTGGGGGACGCCCCACCTCAAGGTTCTCACCTCGGTGTCGCTTCTGCCCCCCCAGGGTCTCACCTTGATGTTCCCTTCGATGCTGGCGGGGTTGACGCAGATGGATTCCACGCAGAGAACCTGGATGGGGGGAAAAAGGGGGTCATCGATGCCCCCCCGCCCCCTGTGCTGTGAGCACCCCCAAAGCAGTGCCACCCCCCCTGTGCTGTGAGCACCCCCAAAGGACTGCCACCCCCCCCATGCTGTGAAAACCTGTCCCCTTGGGTGTGGGAGCAATCTCCGGCCCTTGGGTACTGCGGCCCTTGGGTGCTCCTTTTGAGCCTGGCCCTGGGGAGAGGGAGAAAGGTGGTTTTGAGGATGAAGTTGCCAAGAGGAAACCAAGCCAGGAGGATGAAACCACCAACGCTGTTTGCAGCTTACCGTCGCCAGGAGACGTTTCCTTCACTCGACGTCTTTCGTTCTATTTCTTGTGGCTTCATTTTTAAAAACTATTTTCAAACTTTCCCTCACAGCAGGGCCAACAACCTTCATAAAGCGAGTTTTGGGGTTTTGCACAGAGCTCAGGGCCCCAAAGCGCTCCCTGCGCTGGACTGTCCCTGTCACCTCGACCTCCTGTCACCGAGAGAGTCCCGCCGCGAGGTGCTGGTGGCGGAAGAGGGTAAAAACCTTCCGTGAAACACCCAGTTCCTCCAGAAACCACGTTTCTGAGCAAGAGTGCCGAGGAAGGCGCTCTGTTCCGAGGAATGACTGTGTTTGTCCTGTCGTTGTCCCCCCGTCCCCTGCCCCGTGGGGTCTCCTTTCCCCCGCGCTGGTCAGGCCCTGTTTCTTCCTGGGCTTTGAGGAACGTTATCCCTGAAGATGCAGGAGAGGCTCAGCCCCTTTTGCCTCTGGGACGGTCCCAGCAGCTCCTCAGCGAGGTGGGATCAGCTCTCCCGCAGTCCTGTGTGATGAGTCCGCCAGTTGTCCTGCTTCTCCACCCTCTGCCCAGAGCCAGAGGGACATGGGCAGGATGGAGGTGGCTCCTGTGACCCTCCTGAAGTTCCACCAGGCCAAGTGCAAGGTGCAAGGTACAAATCCAGGCTGGATGGAGAATGGCTGGAGAGCAGCCCTGAGGAGAAGGACTTGGGGGTGTTGGTGGGTGAGAAGCTCCACAGGAGCCAACAATGTGGAGTGTGGGCCAGAGGAGGCCACGGAGATGCTGGGAGGGCTGGAGCCCCTCTGCTGTGAGGAAAGGCTAAGAGAGTTGGGGGTTCAGCCTGGAGAAGGGAAGGCTCCAATGAGACCTTTGTTGCCCTTCCAGTCCCTAAAGTGGCTCTAGGAAAGCTGGGGAGGGACTCTGGATGAGGGAGGGGAGCCGTGGGAGGAGGGGGAAGGGTTTTCCACTGGAAGAGGGGAGATTGAGATGAGATGTGGGGAGGAAATGGTTTGCTGGGGGGGTGGTGAGAGCCTGGCCCAGGTTGCCCCGAGAAGCTGTGGCTGCCCCATCCCTGGAGTGGTTCCAGGCCAGGTTGGAGGGGTCTTGGAGCAGCCTGGTGTGGTGGGAGGTGTCCCTGCCCAGGGCAGGGGGTGGCACTGGAGGGGCTTTAAGGTGCCTTCCAACTGTGACCATTGTGTGGCTGTGTGATCTCAAGAGCGTGCTGGTGTGTTAATGCAGGACATCAAGGTCTCTTCAGAGGTACTTGTGTTCTGCAGGTCAGGTGCCCGGGTGGTTCCGAGTCCCCGGATGAGGCAGCTCCTGCCGACAGTTTTAGCTCCGAGGATGTGAATGACACATGTGAATGTGAGGACAGAATGGAAACCAGCCTCGTGGTGGACCCCAACCCTCAGAGGTGCGGACACGTTGGTGACGTCCCCCTGGCCCAGAGACGCGGGGAGTTTTGCCACCAGCCTGGTAAGGATTCTCTTTTCTGCTGGAATGGGTGTCCCGATGGATTTCCCAAAGGATTGCCTTTGTGCTGGCTGTGTCTCTGTGCAGAGGGGTGCTCCTGACTGTGTGGCTTTAGCCCTGTGAGGGCTTTGGAGGAGAAGTGGCTAAAGCAGCTTTCTCTCCCTGGAGATGAGCAGCGTTTGGGTAGAAAAGCAGCGGTTGAGTCAGTAAAGCTTCTGGTTAGTGCTGCGCTCAGGCCGTGGAGCTCTGTCTCCCGGAGCTACATTTCCTTTGGAGCCATCATTTTCTCACAGACTGGAGCCCGTTGGGGTGGTGACGCTGGAGCTGGGGTCTATGGACCGAGTCTGATCAACCTTCTGATGATCATAGAAGTTGCCACTGGATATAATTAAGGGACATCTCCTTGGCTGGGCAGCCCCCATGGACCAGCAAAGTTTGGATGTCTTTGACTTGGCTGATGGCAGAAAACCCCCTCCTGCCCTTGTTTGTGCCCAGAAACTGTGGCTGGAGGCAGCAGGAGATGGAAATTGTCCCTCAAAAGCCCGAGATGCTTTTGGGAGGAGATGAAGGTGGGTCCCATCTCGGTCCCGGTGACGACAGCAGCCGGGAAGCAGGTGGGTGGCAATTTTTTGTGCTTTGAGTGTATTTAGGCAAAAGGCCTTTGTTTTGGTGAGACTTTGGCAAAGGTTGCAGGGTCCGTGGGAGGAATTGATTGGAAATACGTCCCCCGTTAATCACCTGGAGCTGCAGGAAAAGAAAAGGGGAGGTGGGAATTGTCAAGGGGGATGCAAAAGCTGGGGAAATCCTTGGGCTTTGAGGAGGAGATTTGAAGGATTTCAAGACGATTTGGGAAATGACTTTTATTCCTTTGAGCTCTGTCTCTGGCCACACAAAAGCTGGTGGGGGGGTTTCTTCTCCCCAGCTCTTGTTCTCAGGAGAACTGGAAAGGAATCCAACCAGCTGTCATTAAATCCAGCAACTCCACCCATTTGGAGCCATTTTCTACCAGAGAATTCCTAAATTCAAACATTCTCCCCCTTCCTGGGGGATCAATGACCGTGGTGGAAACCCGGGTGTTGACACGGAGCAGTTGGAGCTCCTCCTAAAGCCACCGCCTGGTTTTTATGGTACGAGTTTGAGGTTCAAAACTGAATCCAATCATTAAAAAGAGGTGGTGGTTGGACCCAAACCGGCGTGTCCGGGGTGCAGCCGCCCACTCATCCCAGTTTCCCTACTGGGCTCGGCTTCTGCTTACTGGTTTTGACACCTGGAGCCGAGGATTTGAGCCCACAGACCCCGGCTTTGCTTTTGCCTCCCAAGAAGGCTGGAAAGAGTAAAAAGGAGGGGATTTTTCCCTGGGGATTGGGGGAGGAGTGATGGAAATGGCCCCCGGGGTTTCGCTTTGCACCTTTTGCTTCTAGAAAAGCCCCAAATGGCTCAATCCCCGCCTTCTGCCCCGGGGCAGCCGCAGGGGTGAAGTGGTAGCCGGAGGGTCCATCTCCAGAGCCATGATTTCCCTGAGAAGAGGGAAATTTTGTGGGAGATGGAGTGGTGTGTGAGGAGGAGGAGGGCAAGGAAGGTTAAAGGACGGTCTGTAGAATGAGTTTTATCCCCAGTGTGGTTTTGTTATATTTTTTGGGCAGAACCTCCAGGATTTTGGGTTTTTTTTGATGGAGGATGAGGCAAAAATCCACGTTCAGCCGTGGGAATGAGGGCAAACGCTGGGAAAACAGGAGGAGGGAACCGGGGTTGGGGGTGGGTGTCGCTCGGCCCCTTCTCCACAGCGTGTTTTTGGGTGGAGGGTCCCCCATATGGGCCAGAAACCCCCCCAAAGGCCCAGTGCTGTCCCAGTAAAGCACTGGTTTTGCTGAGGTCACAGGCCGTTGCCGGCCTCCCGCGTTCCACACAACATTCCGACGCGGTGGTCGCTCGCTGGCCGTGGCTGTGGCAGCTTCCTACCGCTGTGGAGAGTGATACTCACCAGCTGGACTGTCTTTTGGGGGAAAAGTCCAAATTTCCCTTCCCGATGGGGCCCAAAAAGCCTCCAGTGGCTGAAGGGTAACGCTGGGGGTGGGAAGGGGCAGTGGAAGTTGGTGGCGGAAGGCTGAGTGATGTTTTGCTGGGAAATAGGGACCGGTTTTGCCCCACCTCACCACGTTTTCCCTCTTTTGAAGCGTTTGTTGCGCCGTATCCATTCCCGACGTGCCTTCCTCCCCCTTCTCTTCCTCCCCCTTTCAGCCGCATCAATGTCGGGGAGCAGTTGCAGGCGGAGCTGCCTGCCCTGCGGGACAGATCCCTCTTGGAAGAGGAGGACGAAGGAGCCTCCCTGGTTTGGAAGCCCTGGGGTGACGTGGAAAGCAAGCCCGAGCCGCAGGAGAAAGGTTTCTCTTCAGGCTTTTCTTGTGGTAAAGGGGCAAATTCCCCCTTTTCAGAGTTACTTGAGAGGGCGTTTGGGTTCTCTCCCGTCTTGTCTTGGCCCCGTAGCGTTGGAGGGAAGGAGATGGCTCGTTTTTGGGAGGAAAGTGGCTAGATAAGAGCCGATGGTGCTCTCGGGAGCATCTTCCATGAGAAAGGGGGGGGGTTTGGCGGTCCCAGCTCATCTGCAGCCAGGGAGGAGTTTCTCTCTGGAGATCCCGCTCCCAAAGCTCTTGAAAGAGCCTTTTTTTTTGTCCATCAGAAGACTTTTGGCCTCATCCAGAAGGAGGTAAAGCCGTTGGAGCGGGGCGGAGCTGGTTAGCGGGGAGGCTTTTAACCCAGAAAGCCCTATTTTCAATCCCCCGTTGGAATCCTGTCCTTAGGACCCTTCTTCCTGCTAAAATCCCAGCGGGAGAAGACATCATTGCCCTCCTTTGTAATGACAAGGGAGTATTTAATATCCCTGGATTTCTCCCCATAGATCCAGAGGCAAACCGTGGCCCAGTGTGTTGACTCTTGTTACTTCTGGAGGAAGACAGTGCGATTTGGGTGCACCTGACCTCGCCTGCTGGAGAAAAGGGTCAAGAGAGTCCGGGATGAGGTGGAAAAAGCCAAAGGAGAGGTAAAAAAGCTGCTGGGGGGGTTTGTTTCCTGGACGAATCCATCTGCTCAAACGTTCCTTGCCAGGAAAGAGGGTTTTGCTTCACGGAAAGAGATATTATTTGAATTTTTGGTGGGCGGGGAAAGGGGGTGGCTGTGTGGCTTCAGTGCGTGGGAATTGCACCTTTTCAGCCCCTTTGATAGATTTTGTGGAGGAAAGTGCTTTTCTGCTTGGGACAGTGGAAATAATACAGTTTTTCTTGCACCCCGTTGTGGCTTTGCACCCCGTTTTCCCATTGGTTTTTTGGCTGTTTAGACTTTACCTGGGCTGATAAACCGCGTGAAATCCACGGCCAAAAAATCTTATTTTTCTGCCTTTTTGAGCCATTTCAAGTTATTTTGTCCCTGGTTTGCAGGCCGTCTACCACCAGAAGAAGAGGCCACGTGCGACCGCCAAAGACAAGCCCACGCCGGGGCGTCACCACCCGCAGCCCCACAGCGCCTGCGGCTCCTCCGGGGATCCCGGGACCTCCCTGTGCTGGGACTTGCCCTGAGGTGAGTGCGGAAGGTCAGCCCTCCCTTTTTCTTCCCCAAATGCCTCCTTTGGGTTCAGAAAAGCACCCTGGGTGGGGGGGTGGGGTTTAGGGGCAGAAGGGAAGGGCAGCTGGAGGATTGCCCTTGCCCAGGTGCCTCTTGGTGGTTTTATTTGACTTTCAACCCCCAACATTCTGTCTTTTTGGAGTCGGGGAGACCTTCCCCGGAGCCGTGAGGTTCAGAGCGGCCCCTCCTTGTGCAAAAGCCTCAGGTTTCCCCTTTTTGCCCAGGACAAACTCAAGTTCCATTGAGTTTTGTGGCCCGAGGCTTGCCCACTCCAGTCCCTCACAGCCAGCAAAATGCCTCCAGTTTTAATTTGACCTCATTTGAAGTGATCGCCCAATTAATTCTCCTAATTTAACCCCCACAACGATCCATCCTCTTTAACCACCAGCATCCAGACCGGTGTCGTTTCTATGAAGCTGGGTCTTAATGGATTTCTAGAGGAAGGACTTACAAATCCCTTTTTCCTTTGTTCTGCTGCCTTGTCCCTAAGGGCAGTTTCCCACGGGGTCCTATTTCCTAACTCCTTGAAGAGCTGGAAGTTTGCTTTCTTAAAATGTGGCGTCCTAACTGTGCTTCTCGTGGGCTTCCAACTTGTGAAGAGAGTGAACTGCACTAGAGCATGATGACTGCAGCCCATGGACTAGGGGATTGGGGGATGGAAAGGGCCCCCGGGGTTTCGCTTTGCTCCTTTTGCTTCTAGAAAAGCCCCAGATGGCTCAATCCCCGCCTTCTGGCCCGGGGCAGCCGCAGGGGTGAAGTGGTAGCCGGAGGGTCCATCTCCAGAGCCCTGATTTCCCTGAGAAGGGGGAAATTTTGTGGGGGATGGAGTGGTGTGTGAGGAGGAGGAGGGCAAGGAAGGCTAAAGGAGGGTCTTGGCGGAAAGATTTTTATCCCCAGGGTGGTTTTGTCAGATTTTTTGGGCAGAACCTCCAGGATTTTGGGGTTCTTTTGATGGAGGATGAGGCAAAAATCCACGTTGAGCTGTGGGAATGAGGGCGACCGCTGGGAAAACGGGAGGAGGGAACTGGGGGTGGGGCTGGGTGTCGCTCGGCCCCTTCTCCACAGCGTGTTTTTGGGTGGAGGGTCCCCCATATGGGCCAGAAACCCCCCCAAAGGCCCAGTGCTGTCCCAGTAAAGCACTGGTTTTGCTGAGGTCACAGGCCGTTGCCGGCCTCCCGCGTTCCACACAACATTCCGAGGCGGCGGTCGCTCGCTGGCCGTGGCTGTGGCAGCTTCCTACCGCTGTGGAGAGTGACATTCAGCAGTTGGATTGTTTTTTTGGGGAAACCCCAAATTGTCCTGCCCGATGGGGCCCAAAAAGCCTCCAGTGGCCGAAGGGTAACGCTGGGGGTGGGAAGGGGCGGTGGAAGTTGGTGGCGGAAGACTGAGTGATGTTTTGCTGGGAAATAGGGACCGGTTTTGCCCCACCTCACCACGTTTTCCCTCTTTTGAAGCGTTTGTTGCGCCGTATCCATTCCCGACGTGCCTTCCTCCCCCTCCTCTTCCTCCTCCTTTCAGCCGCATCAATGTCGGGGAGCAGTTGCAGGCGGAGCTGCCTGCCCTGCGGGACAGATCCCTCTTGGAAGAGGAGGAGGAAGGAGCCTCCCTGGTTTGGAAGCCCTGGGGTGACATGGAAAGCAAGCCCGAGCCGCAGGAGAAAGGTTTCTCTTCAGGCTTTTCTTGTGGGAAAGGGGCAAATTCCACCTTTTCAGAGTTACTTGATAGGGCGTTTGGGTTCTCCCCCTGTCTTGTCTTGGCCCCGTAGCGTTGGAGGGAAGGAGATGGCTCGTTTTTGGGAGGAAAGTGGCTAGATAAGAGCCGATGGTGCTCTCGGGAGCATCTTCCATGAGAAAGGGGGGGGTTTGGCGGTCCCAGCTCATCTGCAGCCAGGGAGGAGTTTCTCTCTGGAGATCCCGCTCCCAAAGCTCTTGAAAGAGCCTTTTTTTTTGTCCATCAGAAGACTTTTGGCCTCATCCAGAAGGAGGTAAAGCCGTTGGAGCGGGGCGGAGCTGGTTAGCGGGGAGGCTTTTAACCCAGAAAGCCCTATTTTCAATCCCCCGTTGGAATCCTGTCCTTAGGACCCTTCTTCCTGCTAAAATCCCAGCGGGAGAAGACATCATTGCCCTCCTTTGTAATGACAAGGGAGTCTTTAATATCCCTGGATTTCTCCCCATAGATCCAGAGGCAAACCGTGGCCCAGTGTGTTGACTCTTGTTACTTCTGGAGGAAGACAGTGCGATTTGGGTGCACCTGACCTCGCCTGCTGGAGAAAAGGGTCAAGAGAGTCCGGGATGAGGTGGAAAAAGCCAAAGGAGAGGTAAAAAAGCTGCTGGGGGGGTTTGTTTCCTCAACGAATCCATCTGCTCAAACGTTCCTTGCCAGGAAAGAGGGATTTGCTTCACGGAAAGAGATATTATTTTAATTTTTGGTGGGCGGGGGAACGGGGTGGCTGTGTGGCTTCAGTGCGTGGGAATTGCACCTTTTCAGCCCCTTTGATAGATTTTGTGGAGGAAAGTGCTTTTCCGCTTGGGACAGTGGAAATAATACAGTTTTTCTTGCACCCCGTTGTGGCTTTGCACCCTGTTTTCCCATTGGTTTTTTGGCTGTTTAGAGTTTACCTGGGCTGATAAACCGGGTGAAATCCATGGCCAAAAAATCTTATTTTTCTGCCTTTTTGAGCCATTTCAAGTTATTTTGTCCCTGGTTTGCAGGCCGTCTGCCAGCAGAAGAAGAGGCCACGTGCGACCCCCAAAGACAAGCCCACGCCGGGGCGTCACCACCCGCAGCCCCACAGCGCCTGCGGCTCCTCCGGGGATGCCGGGACCTCCCTGTGCTGGGACTTGCCCTGAGGTGAGCGCGGAAGGTCAGCCCTCCCTTTTTCTTCCCCAAATGCCTCCTTTGGGTTCAGAAAAGCACCCTGGGGGGGGGGGGTGGGGTTTGGGGGCAGAAGGGAAGGGCAGCTGGAGGATTGCCCTTGCCCAGGTGCCTCTTGGTGGTTTTATTTGACTTTCAACCCCCAACGTTCTGTCTTTTTGGAGTCGGGGAGACCTTCCCCGGAGCCGTGAGGTTCAGAGCGGCCCCTCCTTGTGCAAAAGCCTCCGGTTTCCCCTTTTTGCCCAGGACAAACTCAAGTTCCATTGAGTTTTGTGGCCCGAGGCTTGCCCACTCCAGTCCCTCACAGCCAGCAAAATGCCTCCAGTTTTAATTTGACCTCATTTGAAGTGATCGCCCAATTAATTCTCCTAATTTAACCCCCACTGATCCATCTTCTTTAACCACCAGCATCCAGACCGGTGTCGTTTCTATGAAGCTGGGTCTAATGGATTTCTAGAGGAAGGACTTTAAAAATCCCTTTTTCCTTTCTTCTGCTGCCTTGTCCCTAAGGGCAGTTTCCCACGGGGTCCTATTTCCTAACTCCTTGAAGAGCTGGAAGTTTGCTTTCTTCAAATGTGGCGTCCTAACTGTGCTTCTCGTGGGCTTCCAACTTGTGAAGAGAGTGAAGTGCACTAGAGCATGATGACTGCAGCCCATGGACTAGGGGATTGGGGGATGGAAAGGGCCCCCGGGGTTTCGCTTTGCTCGTTTCGCTTCTAGAAAAGGCCCAAATGGCTCAATCCCCGCCTTCTGGCCCGGGGCAGCCGCAGGGGTGAAGTGGTAGCCGGAGGGTCCCTCTGCAGAGCCATGATTTCCCTGAGAAGGGGGAAATTTTGTGGGGGATGGAGTGGTGTGTGAGGAGGAGGAGGAGGGCAAGGTAGGCTAAAGGAGGGTCTTGGCGGAAAGATTTTTATCCCCAGCATGGTTTTGTCAGATTTTTTGGGCAGAACCTCCAGGATTTTGGGGTTCTTTTGATGGAGGATGAGGCAAAAATCCACGTTGAGCCGTGGGAATGAGGGCGACCGCTGGGAAAACGGGAGGAGGGAACTGGGGGTGGGGGTGGGTGTCGCTCGGCCCCTTCTCCACAGCGTGTTTTTGGGTGGAGGGTCCCCCATATGGGCCAGAAACCCCCCCAAAGGCCCAGTGCTGTCCCAGTAAAGCACTGGTTTTGCTGAGGTCACAGGCCGTTGCCGGCCTCCCGCGTTCCACACAACATTCCGAGGCGGCGGTCGCTCGCTGGCCGTGGCTGTGGCAGCTTCCTACCGCTGTGGAGAGTGACATTCAGCAGTTGGATTGTTTTTTTGGGGAAACCCCCAAATTGTCCTGCCCGATGGGGCCCAAAAAGCCTCCAGTGGCTGAAGGGTAACGCTGGGGGTGGGAAGGGGCGGTGGAAGTTGGTGGCGGAAGACTGAGTGATGTTTTGGTGGGAAATAGGGACCGGTTTTGCCCCACCTCACCACGTTTTCCCTCTTTTGAAGCGTTTGTTGCGCCGTATCCGTTCCCGACGTGCCTTCCTCCCCCTCCTCTTCCTCCCCCTTTCAGCCGCATCAATGTCGGGGAGCAGTTGCAGGCGGAGCTGCCTGCCCTGCGGGACAGATCCCTCTTGGAAGAGGAGGAGGAAGGAGCCTCCCTGGTTTGGAAGCCCTGGGGTGACGTGGAAAGCAAGCCCGAGCCGCAGGAGAAAGGTTTCTCTTCAGGCTTTTCTTGTGGGAAAGGGGCAAATTCCACCTGTTCAGAGTTACTTGATAGGGCGTTTGGGTTCTCTCCCGTCTTGTCTTGGCCCCGTAGCGTTGGAGTGAAGGAGATGGCTCGTTTTTGGGAGGAAAGTGGCTAGATAAGAGCCGACGGTGCTCTGGGGAGCATCTTCCATGAGAAAGGGGGGGTTTTGGCGGTCCCAGCTCATCTGCAGCCAGGGAGGAGTTTCTCTCTGGAGATCCCGCTCCAAAAGCTGCTCTTCCTGTGGCAATAGTTGGAATATGGGTCTTTTTTCTGGGCCTTTTCTGGTTTCCGGTCTGTTTTCTGCCCTTCCTCCATTTCCCATCCATCTCCTGTGGCATCTTTTCTCCTTCTTTGAGGAAAACCTGACCCGTTGGTGTTTTTTCTTGCCTTTGTAGTTCCAAACCTGCTGAAGATGGCCTCTTCCAGCGGCAGAGCCGGGGCAGGGCTGAACGCGGAGCTGGCTCTGCATTGCCTGCACGAGGCTCGGGGCAACGTTGCGGTAGGGAGCAGCGCTTCCCCCTGAAGAACCCGCTTTGTGACTGGTTTGAGCTGGGAGTTGCTCTGAGTTGGCTCTTCCAGGGGCCGGAATCTCTTTGCTCAAGGCGCCGGGTGCTGCCCGTGGCGGCGTTAAGGTCTGGTGGGGTGACAGAGCCCGTCCCGGTGCATCCATTGGAGCTTGTTTGGATTCTGGGACAGTTGGGAGAATGGGATTTCTCCTGTGACTGAGGGACTCTGAGAGAAAACCCCAGATCTGCCCTCGCTGAAGCCCCGAGCGGCTCTGATTTGCTCCCTCTTCTTTGATTGAACACCACTGGGTGCCTGCCCCTCTCTAGAGGAGCGAGAATTGCCCCTTTTCCTCCTCTGCCGGAGGAACTGAAGTCCTTTTTTCCCATTAAATCTGGCAGGAAGCTCTGGAAATGCTGTGCTCTGGGCCCCCCCGGAGATCCGAATGCCACCCCTTGGCTGATTACCATTACGCAGGAAAATGGGATGAGAACAGATCCCTTTTATATTGGAATTATTCTTTAAAATGTTGGTTTTTGGTGGGGAAAATAATAGTTTTAATCCATTTGTGGGGCTTTTTGAGGCAGGGAAATGCCTCTTGTAATAATTTGCCTGTGGCTGTTTATCCCAAGGCTCGGACACTTGGACCCCAGTGGAACAGCAGTTATTTAAAGAGGCCTGTTATGTTCACAAGAAGAATTTTCGCCTCATCCAGAAGGAGGTAAAGCCGTTGGACGGGGGCGGAGCTCGTTAGCGGGGACGCTTTTAACCCAGGAAGCCCTATTTTCAATCCCCCGTTGGAATCCTGTCCTTAGGACCCTTCTTCCTGCTAAAAACCCATCGGGACAAGACATCATTTGCCCTCATTTGTAATGACAAGGGAGTATTTAATATCCCTGCATTTCTTCCCTTAGATACAGACTAAGACCGTGGCCCAGTGTGTGGAATACTATTATACACGGAAGAAAAAGATCCGATTTGGCAGCACCTGACTTCGCCTGCTGGAGAAAAGGGTCAAGAGAGTCCGGGATGAGGTGGAAAAAGCCAAAGGCGAGGTAAAAAAGCTGCTGGGGGGGTTTGTTTCCTCAACGAATCCATCTGCTCAAACGTTCCTTGCCAGGAAAGAGGGATTTGCTTCACGGAAAGAGATATTATTTTAATTTTTGGTGGGCGGGGCAAGGGGGTGGCTGTGTGGCTTCAGTGCGTGGGAATTGCACCTTTTCAGCCCCTTTGATAGATTTTGTGGAGGAAAGTGCTTTTCCGCTTGGGACAGTGGAAATAATACAGTTTTTCTTGCACCCCGTTGTGGCTTTGCACCCCGTTTTCCCATTGGTTTTTTGGCTGTTTAGACTTTACCTGGGCTGATAAACCGCGTGAAATCCATGGCCAAAAAATCTTATTTTTCTGCCTTTTTGAGCCATTTCAAGTTATTTTGTCCCTGGTTTGCAGGCCGTCTGCCAGCAGAAGAAGAGGCCACGTGCGACCCCCAAAGACAAGCCCCCGCCGGGGCGTCACCACCCGCAGCCCCACAGCGCCTGCGGCTCCTCCGGGGATGCCGGGACCTCCCTGTGCTGGGACTTGCCCTGAGGTGAGCGCGGAAGGTCAGCCCTCCCTTTTTCTTCCCCAAATGCCTCCTTTGGGTTCAGAAAAGCACCCTGGGGGGGTGGGGGGTGGGGGGCAGAAGGGAAGGGCAGCTGGAGGATTGCCCTTGCCCAGGTGCCTCTTGGTGGTTTTATTTGACTTTCAACCCCCAACGTTCTGTCTTTTTGGAGTCGGGGAGACCTTCCCCGGAGCCGTGAGGTTCAGAGCGGCCCCTCCTTGTGCAAAAGCCTCCGGTTTCCCCTTTTTGCCCAGGACAAACTCAAGTTCCATTGAGTTTTGTGGCCCGAGGCTTGCCCACTCCAGTCCCTCACAGCCAGCAAAATGCCTCCAGTTTTAATTTGACCTCATTTGAAGTGATCGCCCAATTAATTCTCCTAATTTAACCCCCCCCAAAATCCATCCTCTTTAACCACCAGCATCCAGACCGGTGTCGTTTCTATGAAGCTGGGTCTAATGGATTTCTAGAGGAAGGACTTACAAATCCCTTTTTCCTTTGTTCTGCTGCCTTGTCCCTAAGGGCAGTTTCCCACGGGGTCCTATTTCCTAACTCCTTGAAGAGCTGGAAGTTTGCTTTCTTAAAATGTGGCGTCCTAACTGTGCTTCTCGTGGGCTTCCAACTTGTGAAGAGAGTGAAGTGCACTAGAGCATGATGACTGCAGCCCATGGACTAGGGGATTGGGGGATGGAAAGGGCCCCCGGGGTTTCGCTTTGCTCCTTTTGCTTCTAGAAAATCCCCAAATGGCTCAATGCCCGCCTTCTGGCCCGGGGCAGCCGCAGGGGTGAAGTGGTAGCCGGAGGGTCCATCTCCAGAGCCATGATTTCCCTGAGAAGGGGGAAATTTTGTGGGGGATGGAGTGGTGTATGAGGAGGAGGAGGAGGGCAAGGAAGGCTAAAGGAGGGTCTTGGCGGAAAGATTTTTATCCCCAGCGTGGTTTTGTCAGATTTTTTGGGCAGAACCTCCAGGATTTTGGGGTTCTTTTGATGGAGGATGAGGCAAAAATCCACGTTGAGCCGTGGGAATGAGGGCGACCCCTGGGAAAACGGGAGGAGGGAAGTGGGGGTGGGGGTGGGTGTCGCTCGGCCCCTTCTCCACAGCGTGTTTTTGGGTGGAGGGTCCCCCATATGGGCCAGAAACCCCCCCAAAGGCCCAGTGCTGTCCCAGTAAAGCACTGGTTTTGCTGACGTCACAGGCCGTTGCCGGCCTCCCGCGTTCCACACAACATTCCGAGGCGGCGGTCGCTCGCTGGCCGTGGCTGTGGCAGCTTCCTACCGCTGTGGAGAGTGACATTCAGCAGTTGGATTGTTTTTTTGGGGAAACCCCCAAATTGTCCTGCCCGATGGGGCCCAAAAAGCCTCCAGTGGCCGAAGGGTACCGCTGGGGGTGGGAAGGGGCGGTGGAAGTTGGTTGCGGAAGACTGAGTGATGTTTTGCTGGGCAATAGGGACCGGTTTTGCCCCACCTCACCACGTTTTCCCTCTTTTTTAGCGTTTGTTGCGCCGTATCCATTCCCGACGTGCCTGCCTCCCCCTCCTCTTCCTCCCCCTTTCAGCCGCATCAATGTCGGGGAGCAGTTGCAGGCGGAGCTGCCTGCCCTGCGGGACAGATCCCTCTTGGAAGAGGAGGAGGAAGGAGCCTCCCTGGTTTGGAAGCCCTGGGGTGACGTGGAAAGCAAGCCCGAGCCGCAGGAGAAAGGTTTCTCTTCAGGTTTTTCTTGTGGGAAAGGGGCAAATTCCACCTTTTCAGAGTTACTTGATAGGGCGTTTGGGTTCTCTCCCGTCTTGTCTTGGCCCCGTAGCGTTGGAGGGAAGGAGATGGCTCGTTTTTGGGAGGAAAGTGGCTAGATAAGAGCCGATGGTGCTCTGGGGAGCATCTTCCATGAGAAAGGGGGGGTTTTGGCGGTCCCAGCTCATCTGCAGCCAGGGAGGAGTTTCTCTCTGGAGATCCCGCTCCAAAAGCTGCTCTTCCTGTGGCAATAGTTGGAATATGGGTCTTTTTTCTGGGCCTTTTCTGGTTTCCGGTCTGTTTTCTGCCCTTCCTCCATTTCCCATCCATCTCCTGTGGCATCTTTTCTCCTTCTTTGAGGAAAACCTGACCCGTTGGTGTTTTTTCTTGCCTTTGTAGTTCCAAACCTGCTGAAGATGGCCTCTTCCAGCGGCAGAGCCGGGGCAGGGCTGAACGCGGAGCTGGCTCTGCATTGCCTGCACGAGGCTCGGGGCAACGTTGCGGTAGGGAGCAGCGCTTCCCCCTGAAGAACCCGCTTTGTGACTGGTTTGAGCTGGGAGTTGCTCTGAGTTGGCTCTTCCAGGGGCCGGAATCTCTTTGCTCAAGACGCCGGGTGCTGCCCGTGGCGGCGTTAAGGTCTGGTGGGGTGACAGAGCCCGTCCCGGTGCATCCATTGGAGCTTGTTTGGATTCTGGGACAGTTGGGAGAATGGGATTTCTCCTGTGACTGAGGGACTCTGAGAGAAAACCCCAGATCTGCCCTCGCTGAAGCCCCGAGCGGCTCTGATTTGCTCCCTCTTCTTTGATTGAACACCACTGGGTGCCTGCCCCTCTCTAGAGGAGCGAGAATTGCCCCTTTTCCTCCTCTGCCGGAGGAACTGAAGTCCTTTTTTCCCATTAAATCTGGCAGGAAGCTCTGGAAATGCTGTGCTCTGGGCCCCCCCGGAGATCCGAATGCCACCCCTTGGCTGATTACCATTACGCAGGAAAATGGGATGAGAACAGATCCCTTTTATATTGGAATTATTCTTTAAAATGTTGGTTTTCGGTGGGGAAAATAATAGTTTTAATCCATTTGTGGGGCTTTTTGAGGCAGGGAAATGCCTCTTGTAATAATTTGCCTGTGGCTGTTTATCCCAAGGCTCGGACACTTGGACCCCAGTGGAACAGCAGTTATTTAAAGAGGCCTGTTATGTTCACAAGAAGAATTTTCGCCTCATCCAGAAGGAGGTAAAGCCGTTGGACGGGGGCGGAGCTCGTTAGCGGGGACGCTTTTAACCCAGGAAGCCCTATTTTCAATCCCCCGTTGGAATCCTGTCCTTAGGACCCTTCTTCCTGCTAAAAACCCATCGGGACAAGACATCATTTGCCCTCATTTGTAATGACAAGGGAGTATTTAATATCCCTGCATTTCTTCCCTTAGATACAGACTAAGACCGTGGCCCAGTGTGTGGAATACTATTATACACGGAAGAAAAAGATCCGATTTGGCAGCACCTGACTTCGCCTGCTGGAGAAAAGGGTCAAGAGAGTCCGGGATGAGGTGGAAAAAGCCAAAGGCGAGGTAAAAAAGCTGCTGGGGGGGTTTGTTTCCTCAACGAATCCATCTGCTCAAACGTTCCTTGCCAGGAAAGAGGGATTTGCTTCACGGAAAGAGATATTATTTTAATTTTTGGTGGGCGGGGCAAGGGGGTGGCTGTGTGGCTTCAGTGCGTGGGAATTGCACCTTTTCAGCCCCTTTGATAGATTTTGTGGAGGAAAGTGCTTTTCCGCTTGGGACAGTGGAAATAATACAGTTTTTCTTGCACCCCGTTGTGGCTTTGCACCCCGTTTTCCCATTGGTTTTTTGGCTGTTTAGACTTTACCTGGGCTGATAAACCGCGTGAAATCCATGGCCAAAAAATCTTATTTTTCTGCCTTTTTGAGCCATTTCAAGTTATTTTGTCCCTGGTTTGCAGGCCGTCTGCCAGCAGAAGAAGAGGCCACGTGCGACCCCCAAAGACAAGCCCCCGCCGGGGCGTCACCACCCGCAGCCCCACAGCGCCTGCGGCTCCTCCGGGGATGCCGGGACCTCCCTGTGCTGGGACTTGCCCTGAGGTGAGCGCGGAAGGTCAGCCCTCCCTTTTTCTTCCCCAAATGCCTCCTTTGGGTTCAGAAAAGCACCCTGGGGGGGTGGGGGGTGGGGGGCAGAAGGGAAGGGCAGCTGGAGGATTGCCCTTGCCCAGGTGCCTCTTGGTGGTTTTATTTGACTTTCAACCCCCAACGTTCTGTCTTTTTGGAGTCGGGGAGACCTTCCCCGGAGCCGTGAGGTTCAGAGCGGCCCCTCCTTGTGCAAAAGCCTCCGGTTTCCCCTTTTTGCCCAGGACAAACTCAAGTTCCATTGAGTTTTGTGGCCCGAGGCTTGCCCACTCCAGTCCCTCACAGCCAGCAAAATGCCTCCAGTTTTAATTTGACCTCATTTGAAGTGATCGCCCAATTAATTCTCCTAATTTAACCCCCCCCAAAATCCATCCTCTTTAACCACCAGCATCCAGACCGGTGTCGTTTCTATGAAGCTGGGTCTAATGGATTTCTAGAGGAAGGACTTACAAATCCCTTTTTCCTTTGTTCTGCTGCCTTGTCCCTAAGGGCAGTTTCCCACGGGGTCCTATTTCCTAACTCCTTGAAGAGCTGGAAGTTTGCTTTCTTAAAATGTGGCGTCCTAACTGTGCTTCTCGTGGGCTTCCAACTTGTGAAGAGAGTGAAGTGCACTAGAGCATGATGACTGCAGCCCATGGACTAGGGGATTGGGGGATGGAAAGGGCCCCCGGGGTTTCGCTTTGCTCGTTTCGCTTCTAGAAAAGGCCCAAATGTCTCAATCCCCGCCTTCTGGCCCGGGGCAGCCGCAGGGGTGAAGTGGTAGCCGGAGGGTCCATCTCCAGAGCCCTGATTTCCCTGAGAAGGGGGAAATTTTGTGGGGGATGGAGTGGTGTGTGAGGAGGAGGAGGAGGGCAAGGAAGGCTAAAGGAGGGTGTTGGCGGAAAGATTTTTATCCCCAGCGTGGTTTTGTCAGATTTTTTGGGCAGAACCTCCAGGATTTTGGGGTTCTTTTGATGGAGGATGAGGCAAAAATCCACGTTGAGCCGTGGGAATGAGGGCGACCCCTGGGAAAACGGGAGGAGGGAACTGGGGGTGGGGGTGGGTGTCGCTCGGCCCCTTCTCCACAGTGTGTTTTTGGGTGGAGTGTCGTGACAGGGGGAGTTGGGTTGTGACATCATAGTGGGGTTTGTGATGTCACAGAGTGGTTTGTGATGTCATAGAGTGGGGTTGTGACGTCATAGAGGGGTTATGATGTCATAGAGTGGGGTTGTGATGTCATAGAGGTAGGGTTGTGACGTCATAGAGGGGCATTGTGATTTCACAGAGTTGGGTTGTGACGTCATAGTGGGGTTTGTGATGTCACTAAGTGGTTTCTGATGTCACAGAGTGGGGTTGTGACGTCATAGAAGTAGCGTTGTGACGTCATAGAGTGGGGTTGTGACGTCTTAGAAGGGCATTGTGATTTCACAGAGTGTGGTTGTGACGTCATAGTGGGGTTTGTGATGTCACAGTCGGGTTGTGACGTCATAGAGTGGGGTTGTGATGTCATAGAGGTAGGGTTGTGACGTCATAGAGGGGCATTGTGATTTCAAAGAGTTGGGTTGTGACATCATAGTGGGGTTTGTGATGTCACAGAGTGGTTTGTGATGTCATAGAGTGGGGTTGTGACGTCATAGAGTGGGGTTGTGCCGTCATAGAGTGGGGTTGTGATGTCATAGAGTGCAGTTGTGACATCATAGTGGGGTTTGTGATGTCACAGAGTCGGGTTGTGACATCATAGAGTGGGATTGCGATGTCATAGAGGGGTTATGATGTCATAGAGTGGGGTTGTGACGTCATAGTTGGGTTTGTGATGTCATAGAGTGGGGTTGTGATGTCATGGGGGTTATGATGTCATAGAGGTAGGGTTGTGACGTCATAGTGGGGTTTGTGATGTCACAGAGTGGTTTCTGATGTCATAGAGTGGGGTTGTGATGTCATAGACGAGGTTATCATGTCATACAGTTAGGTTGTGACGCCATACAGTGGTTTCTGATGTCATAGACTGGGATTGTGATGTCATAGAGGGGTTATGACGTCATAGAGTGGGGTTGTGACGTCATAGAGTGGGGTTGTGATGTCATAGAGTGCAGTTGTGACGTCATAGAGTGGGGTTGTGATGTCATAGAGTGGGGTTGTGATGTCATGGGGGTTATGATGTCATGGAGTGCAGTTGTGACATCATAGTGGGGTTTGTCATGTCACAGAGTGGTTTCTGATGTCACAGAGTGGGGTTGTGATGTCATAGACGAGGTTATCATGTCATACAGTGGGGTTGTGACGTCATAGAGTGGGTTGTGAGGTCATAGAGTGCGATTGTGACGTCATAGAATGGGGTTTGTGATGTCACAGAGTCGGGTTGTGACGTCATAGAGTGGGATTGTGATGTCATAGAGGGGTTATGATGTCATAGAGTGGGGTTGTGACGTCATAGTGGGGTTTGTGATGTCATAGAATGGGGTTGTGATGTCATAGGGGGGGCTATGATGTCATAAAGGTAGGGTTGTGACGTCATAGGGTGGGGTTGTGACATCATGGGAGTTGTGACCTCATCGGGGATTGTGATGTCATAGATGGGGTTATATCATAGAGGGGGTTGTGACATCATAGAGTGCGGTTGTGACGTCATAGTGGGGTTTGTGATGTCACAGAGTCGGGTTGTGACGTCATAGAGTGGGATTCTGATGTCATAGAGTGGGGTTACAAAGTCATAGAGGGCGTTGCGATTTCACAGAGTTGGGTTGTGACGTCATAGAGGGGTTTGTGACGTCATCGGGGATTGTGATGTCATAGAGTGTGGTTGTGATGTCATAGAGGGGGTTGTGACGTCATAGAGTGCGGTTGTGGCGTGACAGTGGGGTTTCTGATGTCACAGAGTCGGGTTGTAATGTCATAGAGTGGGGTTGTGATGTCATAGAGGTAGGGTTGTGACTTCATAGAGGGGCGTTGTGATTTCACAGAGTTGGCTTGTGACGTCATAGTGGGGTTTGTGATGTCACAGAGTGCTTTGTGATTTCATAGAGGTAGTGTTGTGATGTCATAGAGTGTGGTTGTGATGTCACAGAGTCGGGTTGTGACGTCATAGAGTGGGATTGTGACGTCATAGAGGGGGTTGTGACATCATCGGAGATTGTGATGTCATAGAGGTAGGGTTGTGACATCATCGAGGATTGTGTTGTCATAGAATTTTTGGGCAGAACCTCCAGGATTTTGGGGTTCTTTTGATGGAGGATGAGGCAAAAATCCACGTTGAGCCGTGGGAATGAGGGCGACCCCTGGGAAAACGGGAGGAGGGAACTGGGGGTGGGGGTGGGTGTCGCTCGGCCCCTTCTCCACAGCGTGTTTTTGGGTGGAGGGTCCCCCATATGGGCCAGAAACCCCCCCAAAGGCCCAGTGCTGTCCCAGTAAAGCACTGGTTTTGCTGACGTCACAGGCCGTTGCCGGCCTCCCGCGTTCCACACAACATTCCGAGGCGGCGGTCGCTCGCTGGCCGTGGCTGTGGCAGCTTCCTACCGCTGTGGAGAGTGACATTCAGCAGTTGGATTGTTTTTTTGGGGAAACCCCCAAATTGTCCTGCCCGATGGGGCCCAAAAAGCCTCCAGTGGCCGAAGGGTAACGCTGGGGGTGGGAAGGGGCGTTGGAAGTTGGTGGCGGAAGACTGAGTGATGTTTTGCTGGGCAATAGGGACCGGTTTTGCCCCACCTCACCACGTTTTCCCTCTTTTGAAGCGTTTGTTGCGCCGTATCCATTCCCGACGTGCCTCCCTCCCCCTCCTCTTCCTCCCCCTTTCAGCCGCATCAATGTCGGGGAGCAGTTGCAGGCGGAGCTGCCTGCCCTGCGGGACAGATCCCTCTTGGAAGAGGAGGACGAAGGAGCCTCCCTGGTTTGGAAGCCCTGGGGTGACATGGAAAGCAAGCCCGAGCCGCAGGAGAAAGGTTTCTCTTCAGGCTTTTCTTGTGGGAAAGGGGCAAATTCCCCCTTTTCAGAGTTACTTGATAGGGCGTTTGGGTTCTCTCCCGTCTTGTCTTGGCCCCGTAGCGTTGGAGGGAAGGAGATGGCTCGTTTTTGGGAGGAAAGTGGCTAGATAAGAGCCGATGGTGCTCTCGGGAGCATCTTCCATGAGAAAGGGGGGGTTTTGGCGGTCCCAGCTCATCTGCAGCCAGGGAGGAGTTTCTCTCTGGAGATCCTGCTCCAAAAGCTCTTGAAAGAGCCTTTTTTTTGTCCCTCAGAAGACTTTTGGCCTCATCCAGAAGGAGGTAAAGCCGTTGGAGCGGGGCGGAGCTGGTTAGCGGGGAGGCTTTTAACCCAGAAAGCCCTATTTTCAATCCCCCGTTGGAATCCTGTCCTTAGGACCCTTCTTCCTGCTCAAAACCCAGCGGGAGAAGACATCATTGCCCTCCTTTGTAATGACAAGGGAGTCTTTAATATCCCTGGATTTCTCCCCATAGCTCCAGAGGCAAACCGTGGCCCAGTGTGTTGACTCTTGTTCCTTCTGGAGGAAGACAGTGCGATTTGGGTGCACCTGACCTCGCCTGCTGGAGAAAAGGGTCAAGAGAGTCCGGGATGAGGTGGAAAAAGCCAAAGGCGAGGTAAAAAAGCTGCTGGGGGGGTTTGTTTCCTCGACGAATCCATCTGCTCAAACGTTCCTTGCCAGGACACAGGGATTTGCTTCACGGAAAGAGATAGTATTTTAATTTTTGGTGGGCGGGGGAACGGGGTGGCTGTGTGGCTTCAGTGCGTGGGAATTGCACCTTTTCAGCCCCTTTGATAGATTTTGTGGAGGAAAGTGCTTTTCCGCTTGGGACAGTGGAAATAATACAGTTTTTCTTGCACCCCGTTGTGGCTTTGCACCCCGTTTTCCCATTGGTTTTTTGGCTGTTTAGACTTTACCTGGGCTGATAAACCGGGTGAAATCCACGGCCAAAAAATCTTATTTTTCTGCCTTTTTGAGCCATTTCAAGTTATTTTGTCCCTGGTTTGCAGGCCGTCTACCACCAGAAGAAGAGGCCACGTGCGACCCCCAAAGACAAGCCCACGCCGGGGCGTCACCACCCGCAGCCCCACAGCGCCTGCGGCTCCTCCGGGGATGCCGGGACCTCCCTGTGCTGGGACTTGCCCTGAGGTGAGTGCGGAAGGTCAGCCCTCCCTTTTTCTTCCCCAAATGCCTCCTTTGGGTTCAGAAAAGCACCCTGGGGGCGTGGGGGGGCGGGTGCAGAAGGGAAGGGCAGCTGGAGGATTGCCCTTGCCCAGGTGCCTCTTGGTGGTTTTATTTGACTTTCAACCCCCAACGTTCTGTCTTTTTGGAGTCGGGGAGACCTTCCGCGGAGCCGTGAGGTTCAGAGCGGCCCCTCCTTGTGCAAAAGCCTCAGGTTTCCCCTTTTTGCCCAGGACAAACTCAAGTTCCATTGAGTTTTGTGGCCCGAGGCTTGCCCACTCCAGTCCCTCACAGCCAGCAAAATGCCTCCAGTTTTAATTTGACCTCATTTGAAGTGATCGCCCAATTAATTCTCCTAATTTAACCCCCCCAAAATCCATCCTCTTTAACCACCAGCATCCAGACCGGTGTCGTTTCTATGAAGCTGGGTCTAATGGATTTCTAGAGGAAGGACTTACAAATCCCTTTTTCCTTTGTTCTGCTGCCTTGTCCCTAAGGGCAGTTTCCCACGGGGTCCTATTTCCTAACTCCTTGAAGAGCTGGAAGTTTGCTTTCTTAAAATGTGGCGTCCTAACTGTGCTTCTCGTGGGCTTCCAACTTGTGAAGAGAGTGAACTGCACTAGAGCATGATGACTGCAGCCCATGGACTAGGGGCTTGGGGGATGGAAAGGGCCCCCGGGGTTTCGCTTTGCTCCTTTTGCTTCTAGAAAAGCCCCAACTGGCTCAATGCCCGCCTTCTGCCCCGGGGCAGCCGCAGGGGTGAAGTGGTAGCCGGAGGGTCCATCTCCAGAGCCCTGATTTCCCTGAGAAGGGGGAAATTTTGTGGGGGATGGAGTGGTGTGTGAGGAGGAGGAGGAGGGCAAGGAAGGCTAAAGGAGGGTCTTGGCGGAAAGATTTTTATCCCCAGCGTGGTTTTGTCAGATTTTGTGGGCAGAACCTCCAGGATTTTGGGGTTCTTTTGATGGAGGAGGAGGCAAAAATCCACGTTGAGCCGTGGGAATGAGGGCGACCCCTGGGAAAACGGGAGGAGGGAACTGGGGGTGGGGGTGGGTGTCGCTCGGCCCCTTCTCCACAGCGTGTTTTTGGGTGGAGGGTCCCCCATATAGGCCAGAAACCCCCCCAAACGCCCAGTGCTGTCCCAGTAAAGCACTGGTTTTGCTGAGGTCACAGGCCGTTGCCGGCCTCCCGCGTTCCACACAACATTCCGAGGCGGCGGTCGCTCGCTGGCCGTGGCTGTGGCAGCTTCCTACCGCTGTGGAGAGTGACATTCAGCAGTTGGATTGTTTTTTTGGGGAAACCCCCAAATTGTCCTGCCCGATGGGGCCCAAAAAGCCTCCAGTGGCCGAAGGGTAACGCTGGGGGTGGGAAGGGGCGGTGGAAGTTGGTGGCGGAAGACTGAGTGATGTTTTTCTGGGAAATAGGGACCGGTTTTGCCCCAACTGACCACGTTTTCCCTCTTTTTTAGCGTTTGTTGCGCCATATCCATTCCCGACGTGCCTTCCTCCCCCTCCTCTTCCTCCCCCTTTCAGCCGCATCAATGTCGGGGAGCAGTTGCAGGCGGAGCTGCCTGCCCTGCGGGACAGATCCCTCTTGGAAGAGGAGGACGAAGGAGCCTCCCTGGTTTGGAAGCCCTGGAGTGACATGGAAAGCAAGCCTGAGCCGCAGGAGAAAGGTTTCTCTTCAGGCTTTTCTTGTGGGAAATTCCACCTTTTCAGAGTTACTTGATAGGGCGTTTGGGTTCTCTCCCGTCTTGTCTTGGCCCCGTAGCGTTGGAGTGAAGGAGATGGCTCGTTTTTGGGAGGAAAGTGGCTAGATAAGAGCCGATGGTGCTCTCGGGAGCATCTTCCATGAGAAAGGGGGGGTTTTGGCGGTCCCAGCTCATCTGCAGCCAGGGAGGAGTTTCTCTCTGGAGATCCTGCTCCAAAAGCTCTTGAAAGAGCCTTTTTTTTGTCCCTCAGAAGACTTTTGGCCTCATCCAGAAGGAGGTAAAGCCGTTGGAGCGGGGCGGAGCTGGTTAGCGGGGAGGCTTTTAACCCAGAAAGCCCTATTTTCAATCCCCCGTTGGAATCCTGTCCTTAGGACCCTTCTTCCTGCTCAAAACCCAGCGGGAGAAGACATCATTGCCCTCCTTTGTAATGACAAGGGAGTCTTTAATATCCCTGGATTTCTCCCCATAGCTCCAGAGGCAAACCGTGGCCCAGTGTGTTGACTCTTGTTCCTTCTGGAGGAAGACAGTGCGATTTGGGTGCACCTGACCTCGCCTGCTGGAGAAAAGGGTCAAGAGAGTCCGGGATGAGGTGGAAAAAGCCAAAGGCGAGGTAAAAAAGCTGCTGGGGGGGTTTGTTTCCTCGACGAATCCATCTGCTCAAACGTTCCTTGCCAGGACACAGGGATTTGCTTCACGGAAAGAGATAGTATTTTAATTTTTGGTGGGCGGGGGAACGGGGTGGCTGTGTGGCTTCAGTGCGTGGGAATTGCACCTTTTCAGCCCCTTTGATAGATTTTGTGGAGGAAAGTGCTTTTCCGCTTGGGACAGTGGAAATAATACAGTTTTTCTTGCACCCCGTTGTGGCTTTGCACCCCGTTTTCCCATTGGTTTTTTGGCTGTTTAGACTTTACCTGGGCTGATAAACCGGGTGAAATCCACGGCCAAAAAATCTTATTTTTCTGCCTTTTTGAGCCATTTCAAGTTATTTTGTCCCTGGTTTGCAGGCCGTCTACCACCAGAAGAAGAGGCCACGTGCGACCCCCAAAGACAAGCCCACGCCGGGGCGTCACCACCCGCAGCCCCACAGCGCCTGCGGCTCCTCCGGGGATGCCGGGACCTCCCTGTGCTGGGACTTGCCCTGAGGTGAGTGCGGAAGGTCAGCCCTCCCTTTTTCTTCCCCAAATGCCTCCTTTGGGTTCAGAAAAGCACCCTGGGGGCGTGGGGGGGCGGGTGCAGAAGGGAAGGGCAGCTGGAGGATTGCCCTTGCCCAGGTGCCTCTTGGTGGTTTTATTTGACTTTCAACCCCCAACGTTCTGTCTTTTTGGAGTCGGGGAGACCTTCCGCGGAGCCGTGAGGTTCAGAGCGGCCCCTCCTTGTGCAAAAGCCTCAGGTTTCCCCTTTTTGCCCAGGACAAACTCAAGTTCCATTGAGTTTTGTGGCCCGAGGCTTGCCCACTCCAGTCCCTCACAGCCAGCAAAATGCCTCCAGTTTTAATTTGACCTCATTTGAAGTGATCGCCCAATTAATTCTCCTAATTTAACCCCCCCAAAATCCATCCTCTTTAACCACCAGCATCCAGACCGGTGTCGTTTCTATGAAGCTGGGTCTAATGGATTTCTAGAGGAAGGACTTACAAATCCCTTTTTCCTTTGTTCTGCTGCCTTGTCCCTAAGGGCAGTTTCCCACGGGGTCCTATTTCCTAACTCCTTGAAGAGCTGGAAGTTTGCTTTCTTAAAATGTGGCGTCCTAACTGTGCTTCTCGTGGGCTTCCAACTTGTGAAGAGAGTGAACTGCACTAGAGCATGATGACTGCAGCCCATGGACTAGGGGCTTGGGGGATGGAAAGGGCCCCCGGGGTTTCGCTTTGCTCCTTTTGCTTCTAGAAAAGCCCCAACTGGCTCAATGCCCGCCTTCTGCCCCGGGGCAGCCGCAGGGGTGAAGTGGTAGCCGGAGGGTCCATCTCCAGAGCCCTGATTTCCCTGAGAAGGGGGAAATTTTGTGGGGGATGGAGTGGTGTGTGAGGAGGAGGAGGAGGGCAAGGAAGGCTAAAGGAGGGTCTTGGCGGAAAGATTTTTATCCCCAGCGTGGTTTTGTCAGATTTTGTGGGCAGAACCTCCAGGATTTTGGGGTTCTTTTGATGGAGGAGGAGGCAAAAATCCACGTTGAGCCGTGGGAATGAGGGCGACCCCTGGGAAAACGGGAGGAGGGAACTGGGGGTGGGGGTGGGTGTCGCTCGGCCCCTTCTCCACAGCGTGTTTTTGGGTGGAGGGTCCCCCATATAGGCCAGAAACCCCCCCAAACGCCCAGTGCTGTCCCAGTAAAGCACTGGTTTTGCTGAGGTCACAGGCCGTTGCCGGCCTCCCGCGTTCCACACAACATTCCGAGGCGGCGGTCGCTCGCTGGCCGTGGCTGTGGCAGCTTCCTACCGCTGTGGAGAGTGACATTCAGCAGTTGGATTGTTTTTTTGGGGAAACCCCCAAATTGTCCTGCCCGATGGGGCCCAAAAAGCCTCCAGTGGCCGAAGGGTAACGCTGGGGGTGGGAAGGGGCGGTGGAAGTTGGTGGCGGAAGACTGAGTGATGTTTTTCTGGGAAATAGGGACCGGTTTTGCCCCAACTGACCACGTTTTCCCTCTTTTTTAGCGTTTGTTGCGCCATATCCATTCCCGACGTGCCTTCCTCCCCCTCCTCTTCCTCCCCCTTTCAGCCGCATCAATGTCGGGGAGCAGTTGCAGGCGGAGCTGCCTGCCCTGCGGGACAGATCCCTCTTGGAAGAGGAGGACGAAGGAGCCTCCCTGGTTTGGAAGCCCTGGAGTGACATGGAAAGCAAGCCTGAGCCGCAGGAGAAAGGTTTCTCTTCAGGCTTTTCTTGTGGGAAATTCCACCTTTTCAGAGTTACTTGATAGGGCGTTTGGGTTCTCTCCCGTCTTGTCTTGGCCCCGTAGCGTTGGAGGGAAGGAGATGGCTCGTTTTTGGGAGGAAAGTGGCTAGATAAGAGCCAATGGTGCTCTCGGGAGCATCTTCCATGAGAAAAGGGGGGGTTTTGGCGGTCCCAGCTCATCTGCAGCCAGGGAGGAGTTTCTCTCTGGAGATCCCGCTCCAAAAGCTCTTGAAAGAGCCTTTTTTTTGTCCATCAGAAGACTTTTGGCCTCATCCAGAAGGAGGTAAAGCCGTTGGAGCGGGGCAGAGCTGGTTAGCGGGGAGGCTTTTAACCCAGAAAGCCCTATTTTCAATCCCCCGTTGGAATCCTGTCCTTAGGACCCTTCTTCCTGCTAAAACCCCAGCGGGAGAAGACATCATTGCCCTCCTTTGTAATGACAAGGGAGTCTTTAATATCCCTGGATTTCTCCCCATACATCCAGAGGCAAACCGTGGCCCAGTGTGTTGACTCTTGTTACTTCTGGAGGAAGACAGTGCGATTTGGGTGCACCTGACCTCGCCTGCTGGAGAAAAGGGTCAAGAGAGTCCGGGATGAGGTGGAAAAAGCCAAAGGCGAGGTAAAAAAGCTGCTGGGGGGGTTTGTTTCCTCAACGAATCCATCTGCTCAAACGTTCCTTGCCAGGAAAGAGGGATTTGCTTCACGGAAAGAGATATTATTTTAATTTTTGGTGGGCGGGGGAAGGGGGTGGCTGTGTGGCTTCAGTGTGTGGGAATTGCACCTTTTCAGCCCCTTTGATAGATTTTGTGGAGGAAAGTGCTTTTCCGCTTGGGACAGTGGAAATAATAGAGTTTTTCTTGCACCCCGTTGTGGCTTTGCACCCCGTTTTCCCATTGGTTTTTTGGCTGTTTAGACTTTACCTGGGCTGATAAACCGGGTGAAATCCATGGCCAAAAAATCTTATTTTTCTGCCTTTTTGAGCCATTTCAAGTTATTTTGTCCCTGGTTTGCAGGCCGTCTACCACCAGAAGAAGAGGCCACGTGCGACTGCCAAAGACAAGCCCACGCCGGGGCGTCACCACCCGCAGCCCCACAGCGCCTGCGGCTCCTCCGGGGATGCCGGGACCTCCCTGTGCTGGGACTTGCCCTGAGGTGAGTGCGGAAGGTCAGCCCTCCCTTTTTCTTCCCCAAATGCCTCCTTTGGGTTCAGAAAAGCACCCTGGGGGCGTGGGGGGGCAGGGGCAGAAGGGAAGGGCAGCTGGAGGATTGCCCTTGCCCAGGTGCCTCTTGGTGGTTTTATTTGACTTTCAACCCCCAACATTCTGTCTTTTTGGAGTCGGGGAGACCTTCCCCGGAGCCGTGAGGTTCAGAGCGGCCCCTCCTTGTGCAAAAGCCTCAGGTTTCCCCTTTTTGCCCAGGACAAACTCAAGTTCCATTGAGTTTTGTGGCCCGAGGCTTGCCCACTCCAGTCCCTCACAGCCAGCAAAATGCCTCCAGTTTTAATTTGACCTCATTTGAAGTGATCGCCCAATTAATTCTCCTAATTTAACCCCCCCAAAATCCATCCTCTTTAACCACCAGCATCCAGACCGGTGTCGTTTCTATGAAGCTGGGTCTAATGGATTTCTAGAGGAAGGACTTACAAATCCCTTTTTCCTTTGTTCTGCTGCCTTGTCCCTAAGGGCAGTTTCCCACGGGGTCCTATTTCCTAACTCCTTGAAGAGCTGGAAGTTTGCTTTCTTAAAATGTGGCGTCCTAACTGTGCTTCTCGTGGGCTTCCAACTTGTGAAGAGAGTGAACTGCACTAGAGCATGATGACTGCAGCCCATGGACTAGGGGCTTGGGGGATGGAAAGGGCCCCCGGGGTTTCGCTTTGCTCCTTTTGCTTCTAGAAAAGCCCCAAATGGCTCAATGCCCGCCTTCTGCCCCGGGGCAGCCGCAGGGGTGAAGTGGTAGCCGGAGGGTCCCTCTGCAGAGCCATGATTTCCCTGAGAAGGGGGAAATTTTGTGGGGGATGGAGTGGTGTGTGAGGAGGAGGAGGAGGGCAAGGAAGGCTAAAGGAGGGTCTTGGCGGAAAGATTTTTATCCCCAGCGTGGTTTTGTCAGATTTTGTGGGCAGAACATCCAGGATTTTGGGGTTCTTTTGATGGAGGATGAGGCAAAAATCCACGTTGAGCCGTGGGAATGAGGGCGACCCCTGGGAAAACGGGAGGAGGGAACTGGGGGTGGGGGTGGTTGTCGCTCGGCCCCTTCTCCACAGCGTGTTTTTGGGTGGAGGGTCCCCCACATAGGCCAGAAACCCCCCCAAAGGCCCAGTGCTGTCCCAGTAAAGCACTGGTTTTGCTGAGGTCACAGGCCGTTGCCGGCCTCCCGCGTTCCACACAACATTCCGAGGCGGCGGTCGCTCGCTGGCCGTGGCTGTGGCAGCTTCCTACCGCTGTGGAGAGTGACATTCAGCAGTTGGATTGTTTTTTTGGGGAAACCCCCAAATTGTCCTGCCCGATGGGGCCCAAAAAGCCTCCACTGGCCGAAGGGTAACGCTGGGGGTGGGAAGGGGCGGTGGAAGTTGGTGGCGGAAGACTGAGTGATGTTTTTCTGGGAAATAGGGACCGGTTTTGCCCCAACTGACCACGTTTTCCCTCTTTTTTAGCGTTTGTTGCGCCGTATCCATTCCCGACGTGCCTTCCTCCCCCTCCTCTTCCTCCCCCTTTCAGCCGCATCAATGTCGGGGAGCAGTTGCAGGCGGAGCTGCCTGCCCTGCGGGACAGATCCCTCTTGGAAGAGGAGGACGAAGGAGCCTCCCTGGTTTGGAAGCCCTGGAGTGACATGGAAAGCAAGCCTGAGCCGCAGGAGAAAGGTTTCTCTTCAGGCTTTTCTTGTGGGAAATTCCACCTTTTCAGAGTTACTTGATAGGGTGTTTGGGTTCTCTCCCGTCTTGTCTTGGCCCCGTAGCGTTGGAGGGAAGGAGATGGCTCGTTTTTGGGAGGAAAGTGGCTAGATAAGAGCCGATGGTGCTCTCGGGAGCATCTTCCATGAGAAAGGGGGGGTTTTGGCGGTCCCAGCTCATCTGCAGCCAGGGAGGAGTTTCTCTCTGGAGATCCCGCTCCCAAAGCTCTTGAAAGAGCCTTTTTTTTGTCCATCAGAAGACTTTTGGCCTCATCCAGAAGGAGGTAAAGCCGTTGGAGCGGGGCGGAGCTGGTTAGCGGGGAGGCTTTTAACCCAGAAAGCCCTATTTTCAATCCCCCGTTGGAATCCTGTCCTTAGGACCCTTCTTCCTGCTAAAACCCCAGCGGGAGAAGACATCATTGCCCTCCTTTGTAATGACAAGGGAGTCTTTAATATCCCTGGATTTCTCCCCATACATCCAGAGGCAAACCGTGGCCCAGTGTGTTGACTCTTGTTACTTCTGGAGGAAGACAGTGCGATTTGGGTGCACCTGACCTCGCCTGCTGGAGAAAAGGGTCAAGAGAGTCCGGGATGAGGTGGAAAAAGCCAAAGGCGAGGTAAAAAAGCTGCTGGGGGGGTTTGTTTCCTGGACGAATCCATCTGCTCAAACGTTCCTTGCCAGGAAAGAGGGATTTGCTTCACGGAAAGAGATATTATTTTAATTTTTGGTGGGCAGGGGAACGGGGTGGCTGTGTGGCTTCAGTGCGTGGGAATTGCACCTTTTCAGCCCCTTTGATAGATTTTGTGGAGGAAAGTGCTTTTCCGCTTGGGACAGTGGAAATAATACAGTTTTTCTTGCACCCCGTTGTGGCTTTGCACCCCGTTTTCCCATTGGTTTTTTGGCTGTTTAGACTTTACCTGGGCTGATAAACCGGGTGAAATCCGTGGCCAAAAAATCTTATTTTTCTGCCTTTTTGAGCCATTTCAAGTTATTTTGTCCCTGGTTTGCAGGCCGTCTACCACCAGAAGAAGAGGCCACGTGCGACTGCCAAAGACAAGCCCACGCCGGGGCGTCACCACCCGCAGCCCCACAGCGCCTGCAGCTCCTCCGGGGATGCCGGGACCTCCCTGTGCTGGGACTTGCCCTGAGGTGAGTGCGGAAGGTCAGCCCTCCCTTTTTCTTCCCCAAATGCCTCCTTTGGGTTCAGAAAAGCACCCTGGGGGCGTGGGGGGGCAGGGGCAGAAGGGAAGGGCAGCTGGAGGATTGCCCTTGCCCAGGTGCCTCTTGGTGGTTTTATTTGACTTTCAACCCCCAACATTCTGTCTTTTTGGAGTCGGGGAGACCTTCCCCGGAGCCGTGAGGTTCAGAGCGGCCCCTCCTTGTGCAAAAGCCTCAGGTTTCCCCTTTTTGCCCAGGACAAACTCAAGTTCCATTGAGTTTTGTGGCCCGAGGCTTGCCCACTCCAGTCCCTCACAGCCAGCAAAATGCCTCCAGTTTTAATTTGACCTCATTTGAAGTGATCGCCCAATTAATTCTCCTAATTTAACCCCCCCAAAATCCATCCTCTTTAACCACCAGCATCCAGACCGGTGTCGTTTCTATGAAGCTGGGTCTAATGGATTTCTAGAGGAAGGACTTACAAATCCCTTTTTCCTTTGTTCTGCTGCCTTGTCCCTAAGGGCAGTTTCCCACGGGGTCCTATTTCCTAACTCCTTGAAGAGCTGGAAGTTTGCTTTCTTAAAATGTGGCGTCCTAACTGTGCTTCTCGTGGGCTTCCAACTTGTGAAGAGAGTGAACTGCACTAGAGCATGATGACTGCAGCCCATGGACTAGGGGCTTGGGGGATGGAAAGGGCCCCCGGGGTTTCGCTTTGCTCCTTTTGCTTCTAGAAAAGCCCCAACTGGCTCAATGCCCGCCTTCTGCCCCGGGGCAGCCGCAGGGGTGAAGTGGTAGCCGGAGGGTCCCTCTGCAGAGCCATGATTTCCCTGAGAAGGGGGAAATTTTGTGGGGGATGGAGTGGTGTGTGAGGAGGAGGAGGAGGGCAAGGAAGGCTAAAGGAGGGTCTTGGCGGAAAGATTTTTATCCCCAGCGTGGTTTTGTCAGATTTTGTGGGCAGAACATCCAGGATTTTGGGGTTCTTTTGATGGAGGATGAGGCAAAAATCCACGTTGAGCCGTGGGAATGAGGGCGACCCCTGGGAAAACGGGAGGAGGGAACTGGGGGTGGGGGTGGTTGTCGCTCGGCCCCTTCTCCACAGCGTGTTTTTGGGTGGAGGGTCCCCCATATAGGCCAGAAACCCCCCCAAAGGCCCAGTGCTGTCCCAGTAAAGCACTGGTTTTGCTGAGGTCACAGGCCGTTGCCGGCCTCCCGCGTTCCACACAACATTCCGAGGCGGCAGTCGCTCGCTGGCCGCGGCTGTGGCAGCTTCCTACCGCTGTGGAGAGTGACATTCAGCAGTTGGATTGTTTTTTTGGGGAAACCCCCAAATTGTCCTGCCCGATGGGGCCCAAAAAGCCTCCAGTGGCCGAAGGGTAACGCTGGGGGTGGGAAGGGGCGGTGGAAGTTGGTGGCGGAAGACTGAGTGATGTTTTGCTGGGCAATAGGGACCGGTTTTGCCCCAACTGACCACGTTTTCCCTCTTTTGAAGCGTTTGTTGCGCCGTATCCATTCCCGATGTGCCTTCCTCCCCCTCCTCTTCCTCCCCCTTTCAGCCGCATCAATGTCGGGGAGCAGTTGCAGGCGGAGCTGCCTGCCCTGCGGGACAGATCCCTCTTGGAAGAGGAGGACGAAGGAGCCTCCCTGGTTTGGAAGCCCTGGGGTGACATGGAAAGCAACCCCGAGCCGCAGGAGAAAGGTTTCTCTTCAGGCTTTTCTTGTGGGAAATTCCACCTTTTCAGAGTTACTTGATAGGGCGTTTGGGTTCTCTCCCGTCTTGTCTTGGCCCCGTAGCGTTGGAGGGAAGGAGATGGCTCGTTTTTGGGAGGGAAGTGGCTAGATAAGAGCCGACGGTGCTCTCGGGAGCATCTTCCATGAGAAAGGGGGGGTTTTGTCGGTCCCAGCTCATCTGCAGCCAGGGAGGAGTTTCTCTCTGGAGATCCCGCTCCCAAAGCTCTTGAAAGAGCCTTTTTTTTGTCCATCAGAAGACTTTTGGCCTCATCCAGAAGGAGGTAAAGCCGTTGGAGCGGGGCGGAGCTGGTTAGCGGGGAGGCTTTTAACCCAGAAAGCCCTATTTTCAATCCCCCGTTGGAATCCTGTCCTTAGGACCCTTCTTCCTGCTAAAACCCCAGCGGGAGAAGACATCATTGCCCTCCTTTGTAATGACAAGGGAGTCTTTAATATCCCTGGATTTCTCCCCATAGATCCAGAGGCAAACCGTGGCCCAGTGTGTTGACTCTTGTTACTTCTGGAGGAAGACAGTGCGATTTGGGTGCACCTGACCTCGCCTGCTGGAGAAAAGGGTCAAGAGAGTCCGGGATGAGGTGGAAAAAGCCAAAGGCGAGGTAAAAAAGCTGCTGGGGGGGGTTGTTTCCTCGACGAATCCATCTGCTCAAACGTTCCTTGCCAGGAAAGAGGGATTTGCTTCACGGAAAGAGATAGTATTTGATTTTTGGTGGGCGGGGGAAGGGGGTGGCTGTGTGGCTTCAGTGTGTGGGAATTGCACCTTTTCAGCCCCTTTGATAGATTTTGTGGAGGAAAGTGCTTTTCCGCTTGGGACAGTGGAAATAATACAGTTTTTCTTGCACCCCGTTGTGGCTTTGCACCCCGTTTTCCCATTGGTTTTTTGGCTGTTTAGACTTTACCTGGGCTGATAAACCGGGTGAAATCCATGGCCAAAAAATCTTATTTTTCTGCCTTTTTGAGCCATTTCAAGTTATTTTGTCCCTGGTTTGCAGGCCGTCTACCACCAGAAGAAGAGGCCACGTGCGACTGCCAAAGACAAGCCCACGCCGGGGCGTCACCACCCGCAGCCCCACAGCGCCTGCGGCTCCTCCGGGGATGCCGGGACCTCCCTGTGCTGGGACTTGCCCTGAGGTGAGTGCGGAAGGTCAGCCCTCCCTTTTTCTTCCCCAAATGCCTCCTTTGGGTTCAGAAAAGCACCCTGGGGGCGTGGGGGGGCAGGGGCAGAAGGGAAGGGCAGCTGGAGGATTGCCCTTGCCCAGGTGCCTCTTGGTGGTTTTATTTGACTTTCAACCCCCAACATTCTGTCTTTTTGGAGTCGGGGAGACCTTCCCCGGAGCCGTGAGGTTCAGAGCGGCCCCTCCTTGTGCAAAAGCCTCAGGTTTCCCCTTTTTGCCCAGGACAAACTCAAGTTCCATTGAGTTTTGTGGCCCGAGGCTTGCCCACTCCAGTCCCTCACAGCCAGCAAAATGCCTCCAGTTTTAATTTGACCTCATTTGAAGTGATCGCCCAATTAATTCTCCTAATTTAACCCCCCCAAAATCCATCCTCTTTAACCACCAGCATCCAGACCGGTGTCGTTTCTATGAAGCTGGGTCTAATGGATTTCTAGAGGAAGGACTTACAAATCCCTTTTTCCTTTGTTCTGCTGCCTTGTCCCTAAGGGCAGTTTCCCACGGGGTCCTATTTCCTAACTCCTTGAAGAGCTGGAAGTTTGCTTTCTTAAAATGTGGCGTCCTAACTGTGCTTCTCGTGGGCTTCCAACTTGTGAAGAGAGTGAAGTGCACTAGAGCATGATGACTGCAGCCCATGGACTAGGGGCTTGGGGGATGGAAAGGGCCCCCGGGGTTTCGCTTTGCTCGTTTCGCTTGTAGAAAAGCCCCAAATGGCTCAATCCCCGCCTTCTGCCCCGGGGCAGCCGCAGGGGTGAAGTGGTAGCCGGAGGGTCCATCTCCAGAGCCCTGATTTCCCTGAGAAGGGGGAAATTTTGTGGGGGATGGAGTGGTGTGTGAGGAGGAGGAGGAGGGCAAGGAAGGCTAAAGGAGGGTCTTGGCGGAAAGATTTTTATCCCCAGCGTGGTTTTGTCAGATTTTGTGGGCAGAACCTCCAGGATTTTGGGGTTCTTTTGATGGAGGATGAGGCAAAAATCCACGTTGAGCCGTGGGAATGAGGGCGACCCCTGGGAAAACGGGAGGAGGGAACTGGGGGTGGGGGTGGGTGTCGCTCGGCCCCTTCTCCACAGCGTGTTTTTGGGTGGAGGGTCCCCCATATGGGCCAGAAACCCCCCCAAACGCCCAGTGCTGTCCCAGTAAAGCACTGGTTTTGCTGACGTCACAGGCCGTTGCCGGCCTCCCGCGTTCCACACAACATTCCGAGGCAGCGGTCGCTCGCTGGCCGTGGCTGTGGCAGCTTCCTACCGCTGTGGAGAGTGACATTCAGCAGTTGGATTGTTTTTTTGGGGAAACCCCCAAATTGTCCTGCCCGATGGGGCCCAAAAAGCCTCCAGTGGCCGAAGGGTAACGCTGGGGGTGGGAAGGGGCGGTGGAAGTTGGTGGCGGAAGACTGAGTGATGTTTTGCTGGGCAATAGGGACCGGTTTTGCCCCACCTCACCACGTTTTCCCTCTTTTTTAGCGTTTGTTGCGCCGTATCCATTCCCGACGTGCCTTCCTCCCCCTCCTCTTCCTCCCCCTTTCAGCCGCATCAATGTCGGGGAGCAGTTGCAGGCGGAGCTGCCTGCCCTGCGGGACAGATCCCTCTTGGAAGAGGAGGACGAAGGAGCCTCCCTGGTTTGGAAGCCCTGGGGTGACACGGAAAGCAAGCCCGAGCCGCAGGAGAAAGGTTTCTCTTCAGGCTTTTCTTGTGGGAAAGGGGCAAATTCCACCTTTTCAGAGTTACTTGATAGGGCGTTTGGGTTCTCTCCCGTCTTGTCTTGGCCCCGTAGCGTTGGAGGGAAGGAGATGGCTCGTTTTTGGGAGGAAAGTGGCTAGATAAGAGCCGATGGTGCTCTGGGGAGCATCTTCCATGAGAAAAGGGGGGTTTTGGCGGTCCCACCTCATCTGCAGCCAGGGAGGAGTTTCTCTCTGGAGATCCCGCTCCCAAAGCTCTTGAAAGAGCCTTTTTTTTGTCCATCAGAAGACTTTTGGCCTCATCCAGAAGGAGGTAAAGCCGTTGGAGCAGGGCGGAGCTGGTTAGCGGGGAGGCTTTTAACCCAGTGACGCGCGGAAACAAACCTTACAACTCGCAGAGAGTTATAAAGCAGGTCTGTTTATTGCGGCGCCGGGTGCAAGGGGGATTTCTCCTCCAAACTTGCACACCGGTTTGTGAAACAAGCGTCTATTTATGGTGAAAAGCGTACATATTCATTAAGGTGGGCTGGGTTATTCTAATTAATTCTAAGAAAAGGCGTTACTATTGTAATTATTTCTAAGAACTCATTATCATAAGTCTCCTCCCCTTGCCGCATGCGCACTGCCGCCTGGTGGTCGTGGGCCGGGGTCTTCTGGAGGAAGGCTCGCAGTCTTCTTCACCGGGTACCTTCACCTTTGTCCCAGAAAGCTTGGGTTGGCCGGATCCCAAACCGCAGAACTAGTCCCGACCAGATGGACACCTTTCCCAGACAGTTGGGTCCCTCCTTAGCATGCAGGCTGCTCCCGCTATCTTATACACAAGGCCATTTCTTTATCTTGGAATGCTGGGCTCCGAGCTTTTGTTCTTTCCCAGGCTGTACTAAATTCACACTAACAACCTTTAACCATTCCTTTTCTGAATCAAGTCCCCCCTTTTCTTTCACCTTTGTAAATTCTTTTACAATTACCTATAACACACTCTCCCTCTCCATCTGATTTCTAAAATACTTCCCTGATTCCACCCGTTCACGGAGCTGATGCTTCTTCCATTGAATGTATTCGTCTTTGGCCCCCCTGGTACAACACATAAGACATCTAATTAATGCACACACTAAAGTTCCTAACATAAGTATGGCTACTAGAAGGAGAAACAGTCGCTTAAGCCAAGCCAAGTTAGGTAACCACGAGGTTAACTTTTCCCAAAGGTCGGAAAACCCAAATGTGGTGTCATCTTGCGCAGTCAGATGCAAAATCTGAGTTTTAGCTATGAGATTTTGTAAGTCTTTCTCTATTCTTCCGTTTTGGTTTACATATGAGCAACAGCTTTGATTAATCACTGCACATAAGCCTCTCTCTTTCCAAGTTAATAAGTCTAATGCCATTCTGTTTTGTCCCACCACATTTGCTAATGACTGGACTTCTTGTTGAAGTGCCCGTATAGCATCGATTGTAGATTTCTCAAGCGCTTCTATAGTGGCCGATATGTTTACAATTGCTTTCTCCAATTCACTGACGCCCAGGAACGGTATAAGCCACCTTACAAAGCTATGGGATCTTGTTCCCCTCGTCACTAGAGGGTTTTCTACTCCCCGAATTCTCCTCCAAGGTGTTCTCAACATACCTAAGGGGATTTCAGACTGATTAAACACCGTATCCTGGCTAGTTAGATAGCCTATCGTGCAAGTTCCCTTCCATCCTTCGGGCAGCTGTTTTCTGCTATATCCATCTCCACACAACCACCAATACCCTTGAGGTAACTTACAGGGTCCCATAGTTGCTGTCAACTTCGCACCTAAAAACTTTCCTGCCTGATACCATCCATACTCCCACGAATATCCTTCTCCTTCAGAAACACCACTGCTTTTATATGCAACTAGTTGGGTTTTGTCGCAAAAGTCAATATACGTTGCCTTTATCCCTGTTAGATCCCAATTCCCCACATCAACAGTTGTCTTATTAATCCAGAACTTGCTCCATCCCCAGGCTATTGTCTTATTCACCGGCCCCCTGTGTCTATATTCCCCGTGTTCCCAGGTACAATTGTTACTGCTAATTAATACCACAAGCTCTTCTTTCAATAGTTGTAAATCAAATCTGGGTCCTAAGGGGTAGACATTATCATCGTATTCACAATATCCATTCAACTCATTTCCCCCTTTTGCCCCAAATTTGGGCCAGGTTCCGTTGGCATAGTTCCAATTGCTTGCTGCCACCCCATATAGAGGTAATTTCATTTCTCCTTTAGGTAAGGTGGTACATACCCAACAATCTGACAGATTAGTAGCTTTTACCAATGTTTCCAGACTTCGTGTATATGTATTCGTATCCCATGTCCCTCCCCCTGAAATACAAAGTCCCGGCATGTTGACGACTATCAATGTTACTAATGTCCATCTTTTCGTTGGAGGCGAAGCTTCAGGGGTCCGGTCTGCGTTGATGTCCATTGGGGTTCTGGAGCTCTCTTGACGCGAGTCCAATGGATCCAAGCGGCTTGTTCCTTAATCTTTATGGCCGTGTGAGTGGTCAGCAGTACCTGGAAGGGACCTTCCCACTTTGGCCTCAGTGGTGAATCTGTAAAAGACTTAACATATACATAATAACCACCATGGTTGAGCCGGGACCTGCTGGTCAAACTAAGGGGTAAGATGGGGCTACACAGGATATGGAAGAAGGGACAGGCAACCTGGGAAGAGTATAGGGATGTTGCCCGGCTGTGTAGGAATAAGGTCAGGGAGGCCAAGGCACAGCTAGAATTGGACTTGGCAAGGGACATAAAGAAAAACAAGAAAGGCTTCTACAAGTACATTAACCAGAAAAGGAAGGTTAAAGAAAATGTACCCCCCCTAATGAGCAGCAATGGGGAACTTGTATCAATGGAGGAAGAGAAGGCAGAAGTTCTCAATAATTTTTTTGCCTCAGTCTTCACTGGCAACCCCTCTCCTCCTAGCTCTTGTATTGATGGCCCACAAGTTGAGGATCCAGGTGACAAAGTCCATCCCACTATAACTGAAGGCATGGTACGTGATCACCTAAGGAATCTAAAGACATACAAGTCCATGGGACCTGATGAAATCCATCCCAGAGTCCTGAAGGAACTGGCTGATGAAGTTGCAAAACCACTTTCCATGATATTCGAAAAGTCATGGCAGTCAGGTGAAGTCCCTGCAGACTGGAAGAAAGGAAACATCACACCCATTTTTAAAAAGGTAAGAAAGGAGGATCCTGGGAACTACCGACCTGTCAGCCTCACCTCTGTGCCTGGGAAGATCATGGAACAGATCCTTCTGGATGCCATGCTTGGGCACATGGAGGACAGGGGGATGATTCAGGACAGCCAACATGGCTTTACTAGGGGCAAGTCCTGCCTGACTAACCTAGTGGCCTTCTATGATAAAGTGACTAGGTCAGTAGACAAGGGGCGACCTATGGATGTAATCTATCTGGACTTCTGTAAGGCCTTTGACACAGTTCCTCACAACATTCTACTTGCCAAATTGGAGGGATACGGATTTGATGGGTGGACGGTTCGGTGGATAAGGAATTGGCTGAATGGTCGCACCCAGAGGGTGGTACTCAATGGCTTTAAGTCCAGATGGAGAGCAGTGACTAGTGGTCCGTGCTGGGACCAGTACTGTTTAACATTTTTATCAAAGACATAAACAGAGGGATTGAGAGCACCATCAGCAAGTTTGCAGATGACACCAAGCTGTGTGGTCTTGTCGATACACCGGAGGGACGGGATGTCATTCAGAGGGACCTGGACAGGCTGGAGAGGTGGGCCCAGATGAACCTCATGAGGTTCAACAAAAGCAAGTGCAGGATTCTGCACCTGGGAAGAAACAATCCTCAGTATAAATACAGCCTGGGGGATGAGGTATTAGAAAGCAGCCCTGAGGAAAGGGACTTGGGGGTGCTGATTGACGAGAAGCTGGACATGAGCAGGCAATGTGCTCTCGCAGCCCAAAAGGCCAATCACATCCTGGGCTGCATCAAAAGAAGTGTTGCCAGCAGATCCGGAGAGGTGATTCTGCCACTTTGCTCTGGTGAGACCTCCCCTGGAGTACTGTGTGCAGGTCTGGAGCCCTCAATATAGGAAGGACACGGACCTGATGGAGTGGGTCCAGAGGAGGGCCACCAAAATGATCAGGGGGCTGGAGCACCTCTCCTATGAGGACAGACTGAGGGAGCTGGGGTTGTTTAGCTTGGAGAAAAGGAGGCTCCGGGGAGACCTCATAGCGGCCTTCCAGTACCTGAGGGGGGCCTACAGGAAGGCTGGGGAGGGTCTGTTTACAAAGGCCTGCAGTGACAGGACGAGGGGCAATGGTTTTAAGTTGGAGAAGGGGAGATTTAGATTGGATATTAGGAAAAAGTTCTTTACCATGAGGGTGGTGGAACACTGGAACAGGTTGCCCAGGGAGGTGGTTGAGGCCCCTTCCCTTGAGATATTCAAGGTGAAGCTCGACGAGGCCCTGGGCAACCTGGTCTAGTTGGGGGTGTCCCTGCTGACTGCGGGGAGGTCGGACTAGATGACCTTTGGAGGTCCCTTCCGGCCTGGACCAATCTATGAATCTATGAATCTATAATCCCCAGGTTCGATCTCGTGTACTGGTCCATCCAGCCCACGAGCTCTTGTTCCCAGAACCAGTTTTTCTACCTCTCGGAGCTGTTTTTGTAAATTTATCAGGTAATCTGTCAATATTTCATTCCCCAACTCTGTGGATATCCCATCCTGTACACTATATGGTCTCCCATACAGTATTTCAAAGGGGCTCAATCCTTCTTTGGTTCTGGGTTTTGTTCTTATCCTGAGAAGGGCTAATGGTAATGACTGGGGCCAGGCCAAGTTAGCTTCCTGGCCTAATTTCACAATCTGCATTTTGATCAAGTGATTCATCTTTTCTACCTGACCACTCGATCGTGGGTTGTATGGGGTGTGAAGTTGCCAGTCTATACCCAATAATCTGCTTACTTTCGAAACAACCCTTGCAGTGAAATGAGATCCTCGGTCCGAGGAAATTACTGCGGGAACCCCAAATCTCGGTATAATTTCTTGCAACAATGCTTTGACCACTTCTCTTGTTTTATTGGTTCGGCAGGGAAATGCCTCTGGCCATCCTGAAAAGGTATCAGTTAACACCAATAGGTATCGAAACCCCCCTTTTCTTGGAAGTTCTGAAAAATCAATTTGCCAATGTTGTCCCGGATAGTTTCCCTTCCCTATCTGGCCAAATTGGACTCTGGGGCCTGTCCTAGGGTTGTTCTGTAAACATACCTCACGCTGCTGAGTGACTTGTTTGACAGTGGCATATAGATTCCGAGCACATATTAGCCTATTCAGGTATCTGTAAAGTGCCTCTGTTCCCCAATGGGATTTTCTATGTTCTGCCATGACTACAGCCCATAGTAACGAGAAAGGCACTATTATTTTTCCCTGTGGGGTTTTCCATTTCCCTTCAATTTTCCCATTTAAGTCTTTGATCAATGTGTTCGTCCCTAGAATATTTAGGTTCGTCGTCAATTTGTATTTTACCATCTGGGACCAAGGATTGTATTTCTGCATTACCCATTTCCGCTGCCCTTTTGGCTTCTCGGTCCACCAGTGCGTTGCCCAGTTCCATAGCGGTGTTCCCTTTTTGGTGGGCTTTGCAGTGCATGATAGCCACTTTGGCAGGCAGTAATACTGCATCTAAGAGCTTGAGAATTTCTTCAGCATGTTTGATGTGTTTCCCTTGTGTAGATAAGAGTCCTCTTTCTCTCCAGACCGCCCCGTGAGCATGCACCACCCCAAAAGCATATTTAGAGTCTGTCCAGATATTTATCCGTTTTCCTTTGGCCAATTCCAGCGCTCGGGTTAGTGCTATTATCTCAGCCTTTTGGGCTGATGTATTTGGGGCCAGGGCCTTGGATTCTATTACCTTCTCTGTGGTGGTTACCGCATAGCCAGCTTTGCGTATCCCCTGTTGAATGAAGCTGCTCCCGTCGGTGAACCAGGAATCCTCTGCATCCTCCAATGGTTCTTCTTTCAGGTCTGGTCGGCTGGAGTACACCGCCTCGATTGTTTCCAAGCAGTCACGGGTCACTGATTCTCCTTCGGTTCCGCTGAGGAAAGAGGCTGGATTGACAATATTAGTTACTGTTATTTCTACATCATCTTGCTCTATCAGGATAGCCTGGTACTTAAGAAACCTCTGAGGTGAAAGCCAATGCCCCCCTTTTACTTCCAGTACTGCTGAGACAGTGTGTGAAACCATAACTGTGATTTTCTGGCCTAGGGTGAACTTACGGGCCTCTTGGATGTTTATTACCACTGCTGCCACCGCTCGGAGACAGCTAGGCCACCCTTTACTTACTCCGTCGAGCTGTTTGGAGAAGTATGCCACCGCCCTTCGATAGGGTCCCAGATTCTGAGCTAGGACTCCTAAGGCCATTCCTTGCTTCTCATAGGAAAACAACCAGAAAGGTTTAGTAGTGTCAGGTAATCCCAGGGCAGGTGCTTCCATTAACCTCTTTTTTAATTGATGGAAGGCTTTGTCTGCTTCCCTATTCCATATAATATTCTTTGAGTCAGATTTTAATAACTCGTATAGAGGCTTTACCAAAAGTCCGTAGTTATATATCCAGAGACGACACCATCCTGTCATTCCTAGGAAGGTCCGAAGTTCCTTAGGCGTCTGTGGTCAAGGTGTCTGGCAGATGGCCTCTTTCCTCTCCTTCCCCAGTGTCCGTTGGCCTGCGGTTATTTCATATCCCAGATAGGTCACTTGCTGCTGGGCTATCTGTGCCTTCTGTGGAGAAACTTTATAGCCATTAAGTCCAAGAAAATTTAACAGGCTCACAGTCCATTCTAGGCATGTTTCTCTGGTGTCAGTGGCGAGTAACATATCGTCCACATACTGCAAAACCACTCCTGACCCAAGCGGGCGTTTCCACTGCTCCAAATCTTTAGCTAGCTGATTTCCAAAAAGTGTTGGGCTATTTTTAAAGCCCTGCGGTAGCACAGTCCATGTAAGCTGTGTTTTCCTCCCAGATTCTGGGTTTTCCCATTCGAATGCAAATAAAAGTTGGCTCTCTGGGCTGAGAGGCAAGCAGAAAAAGGCATCCTTTAGGTCCAAAACGGTAAACCATGCCAATTCAGGTACCAGTTTAGTTAGAAGAGTGTATGGATTTGCTACCACCGGATGTAAATCCTCAACAATTCTGTTGATAGCTCTGAGGTCCTGCACTATGCGATAGCTACCATCCGGCTTCTTGACAGGTAATATTGGAGTGTTATACTCTGATTCACATTCTTTCAGCAGCCCATACTCGATAAACCGGTCTATAGTTGGTCGGATCCCCTCCCTGTCCTCTATCCTAAGGGGATACTGTTTGACTCTCACCGGTCGTGCTCCTTGTTGAGGCTTTATCACTATTGGGGAGGCATTTTTTGCTCTCCCCGGCACTCCCGAGGCCCATACCCCCGGATAAATTTGGGCTTTAATCTCCTCAGGCACTCCTGTAGAAATGGGAGTTCCTATCAGGGCCAAACTTAGTATTTCAATTAGTTGATCTTCTCTTATCCAAAGTTCCATTTTCCCTTTTTTGAATTTAATTTCTGCTCCCAATTGTTCTAATAAGTCTCGCCCTAGCAGGGGTTTCGGGGAATTTGGCAGATATAAAAATTTGTGTATCCCCAATTGTTTTCCCAATTTGAACTTAAGAGGTTTGAGAAAATATGCCTTTTCACTCTGGCCAGTGGCTCCCCTTACTGTTATAAAATCAGTATCAAGAGGGGTCAGGGCTTGATTCAAAACCGAATACGTTGCTCCTGTATCTACCAAAAATTCTATTTCTTGTTGCTTTTTCCCTAGCCTTAGGGTAACCAGTGGATCCGCTAGGGTAGATTCCCCAGGTCCCCGTCAATCTTCTTTAAAATGGGCCTGAATTTTCTCTTTTTGTCTTTTTGGACACTCATTCTTCCAGTGCCCCCTCTGCTTACACCATGCGCATTGATCTCTTTCTAATGGTTTCCTAAAGTTCCCAGTTTTTATTTCCCCCCCGCCATGTACTGCTGCCACCAGTGCCCGTCGGTCCCTTCTCCTATCCTCCTCCTCTCGGTTGTTAAATACTCTCCATGCCTCATCTAACAGAGTCTCTAGATTCCTGCTGTCAGTTGTTCTCAGTTTTTGCAGCTTCCTCCGGATATCATTAGCAGACTGTCCTAAAAAGAGAGACACTAACTGCTGGATTCCTATCTCTGATCCAGGGTCCAAGGGGGTGTAGCGTCTCATTGCATCTCGTAATTTATCCAAAAACTCCGAGGGACTCTCCTTCGGCCCTTGTCTTACAGCATACAGCATCGACCAGTTAATAGCTTTCGGGATAGCCCTCTCCATCCCCCTTATAACCCAATCTCTATAACTTTGTAGTGCTTCTGAGTGAATGCTCCTATTTGGGTCCCAATGAGGGTCCTGCAAGGGGAAATAATCTTTAATGTCTCTTCCTGAATCTTTCAGGTGGTCCGTGGCTATATCTTGAGCAGCTTTCAAAACCAGTTGTTTCTCGGTTTCTGTCAGGTGATCTAATAATAACTGGACATCACTCCAGTCAGGATTGTGCTGCTTTACCAGAAACTGAAAATGTTTAGTAACCCCTACGGGATCATTCCGATAATTCTTTGCCACGCTTTTCCAGGTTTCTAAATCAAATGAGGAAAAAGGGACTTTTATCAATACAGGTAGTCCTTCCGGACCCACAGCTTCCCTTAAGGGTGCTTGAATCACTATTCGCTCTGTTCCCTTCCGAGTACGGGACGATACCGGGCTGTCAGGTGGGGTTTTGGAATCAGTTTCAGTTTCTCCGTCTCCTTGGGAAGCCTTTACCCCCCCCCAACGATCTCCTATTGCCTTAACCGGTGGTAAGTAAGTTTCAAGAAAATCGTCTTCTTTAGAATCCCGAATCTTTTCAGGCTTTGTGCATCTCTGCCCTATGCTACAGGCCGAACAACATCTTTTTATATTGGTTTTCATTTCTTCCCTTTTTTCTTTCTCTAAGGCTAATACCATCGGGTCTTGTGGAGGTAACAGCCCGCAGTCCCGTTGGTACTCTGGGTGGTTCCAAAGGGTGAAAAACATGTCTGCATATATGACTTCATCCCACTTTCCTTCCCTTCTAAGGAACAGCATTAATTGTAATATAGTGTTGTAATTAAGAGTCCCATTAAAGGGCCAATTCTCTTGATCATCTAACTTGTAAAGGGGCCACCACTGATTACAGTATTTAATTAAGGTTTTCTTGTTCACGCTGCCACCTGGTGAGCCTCCGATCTCCTTCCAGTGTGCTAAAATACACCCTAGGGGACTCCTTTTCAGTATCTCACTTCCTTGATTATTGCCCATTTTATGTCCTCCTTACCCCCTTAGTTCAGAGGTGACCCTGATCTCCGTGTGTCACTTGGGTGTTATTCCTGTTTCCCTCCCAGGAAATACTACAGCTATATCCCTGTCGCTGTCTTTATCTCCAGGGGTAGGCTATGTCTCCACAGATTACTTGTTCCAACTCTCCCGCCCGCTCGATCTTCTCCCACTCAGTCCAGCTACCACACTGTGAACACCAAAAATCGTCCTCCTGATCTACCCAAGCCTCCGTATTACAAGCAAAGCACTTCAAGATAAAAATAGGATCACAAACGTTATCTGAATGTCCAGGACAATGCCACGCAATATTCTCAGTATTAGGTTCACAGTCTGTCATACGCTTCGTTCGTCTCCGGCCGCTCTCCTCGCGGAGAACACGGAACCGCGGATCGGAACTCCGCACTCGCTCCGCAGCAGTGCCGCGTCTCAATCACTCATTTCACTCATACGACAATTTCCACCTTATGTCAGACAATAACACGATAGCGGAAATAGCGGTAAATAGCGGTAATAGCGGTAATGACAAATACAACAAGTAACCAGCAGTATTGCAATTCTACATACTAACACAAAAACCCGAAACCGAGGGATCCCACACCAACCATTAGCCCAAGCTTGAGCATACCCCGGGGCGAGTACACCGACTCTTTACCACGCGTAGGACGTCTCCTCACGACTTACAGGTCCCCCCCTTAAGAAACCCTGAACATACCTGGTCCGCAGGAGATGGTCCTTGTCTGTCCCCGCGGTGATCTGGATGAGTTGGGGAGTCCTTCCGAGAAATCTCGGGGGCGCCCAGAGGAGTCCCGTCCTCAGCAGGTCCCGCAGCCGGACAGAGAGGGTCCCATCTGGGGTGCCAAATTGACGCGCGGAAACAAACCTTACAACTCGCAGAGAGTTATAAAGCAGGTGTGTTTATTGCGGCGCCGGGTGCAAGGGGGATTTCTCCTCCAAACTTGCACACCGGTTTGTGAAACAAGCGTCTATTTATGGTGAAAAGCGTACATATTCATTAAGGTGGGCTGGGTTATTCTAATTAATTCTAAGAAAAGGCGTTACTATTGTAATTATTTCTAAGAACTCATTATCATAAGTCTCCTCCCCTTGCTGCATGCGCACTGCCGCCTGGTGGTCGTGGGCCAGGGTCTTCTGGAGGAAGGCTCGCAGTCTTCTTCACCGGGTACCTTCAACTTTGTCCCAGAAAGCTTGGGTTGGCCGGATCCCAAACCGCAGAACTAGTCCCGACCAGATGGACACCTTTCCCAGACAGTTGGGTCCCTCCTTAGCATGCAGGCTGCTCCCGCTATCTTATACACAAGGCCATTTCTTTATCTTGGAATGCTGGGCTCCGAGCTTTGTTCTTTCCCAGGCTGTACTAAATTCACACTAACAACCTTTAACCATTCCTTTTCTGAATCACAACCCCCTCTATGACGTCACAACCCCACTCTATGACATCAGAAACCACTCTGTGACATCACAAACCCCATTATGACATCACAAGCACACTCTGTGAAATCACAACGCCCTTCTATGACATCACAACCCTACCTCTATGACATCACAACCCCATTCTATGACATCATAACCCCTCTATGACATCACAACCCGACTCTGTGACATCACAAACCCCACTATGACTTCACAACCGCACTCTATGAAAACACAACACCCTTCTATAACGTCACAACGCTACCTCTATGACATCACAACCCTACTCTATGACATCACAAAGCCCACTATGACGTCACAACCACACTCTGTGAAATCACAATGCCCTTCTATGACATCACAACCCTCCCTATATGACATCACAACCCTCCCTCTATGACATCACATCCCCCTCTATGACATTGGGCGATGAAACAACCCCCCCCAGCAGCTTTTTTACCTCGCCTTTGGCTTTTTCCACCTCATCCCGGACTCTCTTGACCCTTTTCTCCAGCAGGCGAGGTCAGGTGCACCCAAATCGCACTGTCTTCCTCCAGAAGTAACAAGAGTCAACACACTGGGCCACGGTTTGCCTCTGGATCTATGGGCAGAAATCCAGGGATATTAAAGACTCCCTTGTCATTACAAAGGAGGGCAATGATGTCTTCTCCCGCTGGGTTTTTAGCGGGAAGAAGGGTCCTAAGGACAGGATTCCAACGGGGGATTGAAAATAGGGCTTTCTGGTGAATCAGAAAATGAATGGTTAAAGGTTGTTAGTGTGAATTTAGTACAGCCTGGGAAAGAACAAAGCTCGGAGCCCAGCATTCCAAGATAAAGAAATGGCCTTGTGTATAAGATAGCGGGAGCAGCCTGCATGCTAAGGAGGGACCCAACTGTCTGGGAAAGGTGTCCATCTGGTCGGGACTAGTTTTGCGGTTTGGGATCCGGCCAACCCAAGCTTTCTGGGCCAAAGGTGAAGGTACCCGGTGAAGAAGACTGCGAGCCTTCCTCCAGAAGACCCCGGCCCACGACCACCAGGCGGCAGTGCGCATGCGGCAAGGGGAGGAGACTTATGATAATGAGTTCTTAGAAATAATTACAATAAAACGCCTTTTCTTAGAATTAATTAGAATAACCCAGCCCACCTTAATGAATATGTACGCTTTTCACCATAAATAGGCGCTTGTTTCACAAACCGGTGTGCAAGTTTGGAGGAGAAATCCCCCTTGCACCCGGCGCCGCAATAAACAGACCTGCTTTATAACTCTCTGCGAGTTGTAAGGTTCGTTTCCGCGCGTCACTGGGTTAAAAGCCTCCCCGCTAACCAGCTCCGCCCCGCTCCAACGGCTTTACCTCCTTCTGGATGAGGCCAAAAGTCTTCTGATGGACAAAAAAAAGGCTCTTTCAAGAGCTTTGCGAGCGGGATCTCCAGAGAGAAACTCCTCCCTGGCTGCAGATGAGCTGGGACCGCCAAAACCCCCCCTTTCTCATGGAAGATGCTCCCGAGAGCACCATCGGCTCTTATCTAGCCACTTTCCTCCCAAAAATGAGCCATCTCCTTCCCTCCAACGCTACGGGGCCAAGACAAGACGGGAGAGAACCCAAACGCCCTATCAAGTAACTCTGAAAAGGGGGAATTTGCCCCTTTCCCACAAGAAAAGCCTGAAGAGAAACCTTTCTCCAGCGGCTCGGCCTTGCTTTCCACGTCACCCCAGGGCTTCCAAACCAGGGAGGCTCCTTCGTCCTCCTCTTCCAAGAGGGATCTGTCCCGCAGGGCAGGCAGCTCCGCCTGCAACTGCTCCCCGACATTGATGCGGCTGAAAGGGGGAGGAAGAGGAGGGCGAGGAAGGCACGTCAGGAATGGATACGGCGCAACAAACGCTTCAAAAGAGGGAAAACGTGGTGAGGTGGGGCAAAACCGCTCCCTATTGCCCAGCAAAACATCACTCAGTCTTCCGCCACCAACTTCCACCGCCCCTTCCCACCCCCAGCGTTACCCTTCGGCCACTGGAGGCTTTTTGGGCCCCATCGGGCAGGACAATTTGGGGGTTTCCCCAAAAAAACAATCCAACTGCTGAATGTCACTCTCCACAGCGGTAGGAAGCTGCCACAGCCACGGCCAGCGAGCGACCGCCGCCTCGGAATGTTGTGTGGAACGCGGGAGGCCGGCAACGGCCTGTGACGTCAGCAAAACCAGTGCTTTACTGGGACAGCACTGGGCCTTTGGGGGGGTTTCTGGCCCATATGGGGGACCCTCCACCCAAAAACACGCTGTGGAGAAGGGGCCGAGCGACACCCACCCCCACCCCCACTTCCCTCCTCCCGTTTTCCCAGGGGTCGCCCTCATTCCCACGGCTCAACGTGGATTTTTGCCTCCTCCTCCATCAAAAGAACCCCAAAATCCTGGATGTTCTGCTCAAGAATTCTATGACATCACAATCCCCGATGACATCACAACCCTACCTCTATGACATCACAATCCCCGATGACGTCACAACCCCCTCTATGACATCACAACCCCACTCTATGACATCACAAACCACTCTGTGACATCACAAACCCCACTATACACCACAACCACACTCTATGACGTCACAACCACACTCTATGACGTCACAACCCGACTCTGTGACGTCACAAACCCCTCTATGATGTCACAAACCCCACTATGACGTGACAACTGACTCTATGACGTCACAACCCAACTCTGTGAAATCACAACGTCCCTCTATGACGTCACAACCCTACCTCTATGACACCACAACCCCACTCTATGACATCACAACCCCACTCTATGACATCACAACCCCACTCTATGACATCACAAACCCCACTATGACGTCACAACCGCACTCTATGACGTCACAGCCCCGTCTATGATGTCACAACCCTACCTCTATGACACCACAACCCTACTCTATGATATCACAACCCGACTCTATGACATCACAATCCTACTCTATGACATCACAACCCTACCTCTATGACATCACAAACCCCACTATGACGTCACAACCACACTCTGTGAAATCACAACGCCCTTCTATGACATCACAATCCCCTCTCTATGACATCACAACCGGACTCTGTGACATCACAAACCCCACTATGACTCACAACCGCACTCTAGGACGTCACAACCCCCTCTATGACGTCACAATCCCTGATGACGTCACAACCCCCTCTATGACGTCACAACCACACTCTATGATGTCACAACGTTATCTCTACGACGTCACAACCCCACTCTATGACATCACAAACCCCTCTGTGACATCACAACCCTCCCTCTATGACGTCACAACCACCTCTATGATGTCAGAACCCCACTCTATGAAATCACAAAGCACTCTGTGACATCACAACGTCCCTCTATGATGTCACAACCCTACCTCTATGACACCACAACCCCACTCTATGACATCACAACCCAACTCTGTGACATCACAACCCAACTCTGTGACATCACAACCCCACTCTATGACGTCACAAACCACTCTGTGACATCACAAACCCCATTATGATGTCACAACCCAACTCTTTGAAATCACAATGCCTTTCTATGATGTCACAACCCTACCTCTATGACATAATAATCTTCCTCTATGACATCACAATCCCACTCTATGACATCACAAACCACTCTGTGACAACACAAACCCCACTATGACGTCACAACCGCACTCTGTGAAATGACAACGCCCCACTATGACGTCACAAACCCCACTATGACGTGACAACTGACTCTATGACGTCACAACCCAACTCTGTGACATCACAACCCCACTCTATGACATCACAAACCACTCTGTGACATCACAAACCCCACTATGACGTCACAACCGCACTCTATGACGTCACAGTCCTGTCTATGATGTCACAACCCTACCTCTATGACACCACAACCCTACTCTATGATATCACAACCCGACTCTATGACATCACAACCCTACTCTATGACATCACAAACCCCACTATGACGTCACAACCACACTCTGTGGAATCACAACGCCCTTGTATGACGTCACAACCCTACCTCTATGACATCACAACCCTCCGCGACATCACAACCGGACTCTGTGACATCACAAACACCACTATGACGTCACAACCCCCTTTATGACATCACAACCCCACTCTATGACGTCACAACCTCACTCTATGACATCACAATCCCACTCTATGACGTCACAACCCCCTCTGTGACTTCACAAAGCCCACTATGATGTCACAACCACACTCTGTGAAATCACAACGCCCTTCTATGACTTCACAACCCTCCCTATATGACATCACAACCCCCTCTATGATGTCACACCCCAAACCTCTAACCTCACAACCCCCTCTATGGCATCACAACCCTGCTCTATGATATCACAACTCCTCTATGACGTCACAACCCCACTCTATGATGTCACAACCACAACCTGTGACATCACAACCCTCCATGACATCACAACCCCAACCTATGACATCACAACCCCCTTTATGACATCACACCCCACTCTATGATGCCACAACCCCAACCTGTGACATCACAACCCTCCCTCTATGACATCACAACCCCAAACTATGACGTCACAACCCCGCTTATGTCATCACAAGCCAACTCTATGACATCAGAACCCCAACCTATGATGTCACAACACCCATGACCTCACAACCCCCCGATGACATCACAACCCCACTCTGTGACATCACAATCCCACTATGACATCACAACCCCTCTACATCACAACCACACCCTGTGACATCACAACCCAAACCTGTGACGGCACAACCCCAACCTGTGACGTCATAACCCTCCCTATATGACATCACAACCCCCCTCTATGACGTCACACCCCAAACCTCTAACCTCACAACCCCAACCTGTGACAACACAACACCCTCTGTGACATCACAGCCCTCCCTCTAGGACATCACATCCCCCTCTGTGGAAGAATGGCTAGCTGAGAAGGGTCACGTAGACATGATCCAGCTGGCCGAGCAAAAGCTTGAGAAACATCGGATTCAGCCCCTGTAATTGCTGGCTGGCAAGGACACCTTGTCCTTGACTATAATTGTTGTATGATAACAGGGAGGTTGCAGCTGCTCAGGCGTGGGAAAAGAGGATGAAAGTAACTGTAAAGAAGGAACCAAGGGTGGAGTTGATCTTTCTAAGAACTAACCAATCATGAGCTTAACTTTTGTAATATGTATGAGCTAATTATGTTAGGACATAAAAGGCAACTGTGTCAATCAATAAACGAAGCTTGCTGATCACTCATATTGAGTGGCCCTGTCTTCCCTCCGTTGCGACAAATGGCGCCCGAACAGGGACCCTACAGAGGGCTGAACCTGCAAGCCACGGTCAACGGAGTCTCAGTGCTGGTCCTGTAAGCAGCGCAGGAGGCGAAAGGGATTAAAGGAAAAGGTCCCCGCGCCCAAGAGCGAAAGGGATTAAAGGAAAAGGTCCCCGCGCCCAGGAGCACCTATAGAGAGTGTCCTGCCGGCTACGCGCTGCCGAAGTCTGAAAGGCTGCAACAGCGCGCTGACGAAGGTATGAATAGACAAGCGGCGTATGATTTGCTCAAATGCTTTTTAGAAAAGCGGAGCATAGAAGGTTTACATTGTAAAAAGGAATTACCAGAGTTATTAGCTGATGGGGTAGCTAGAGGATTCTTTGCCAATCCCGATACAGTTTTTGAGGAAGAGGAGTGGCGGAGATATGGGGATAAATTATTTGATGAAGTAATAAGTGATGAGAAGTTAGCCAAGAAACTGATGAAGCCTTGGCGTGCAGTTACGAACGCTCTGGTGATGCATAAAGCAGAGCAGAGAGCTGCTGCATCTGAAAGGTTAGGGGGATCAACTGGGACGGGTGCAACTGCCTCGCAACAAAAGCCAGCTACCCTTCCCTCGGGTTGCCCGTTGCCTCCCTTGGTTCGCACTATAGTCATCCCTCAAGGGGTAGCGGGAGCGTGGGAGCACTCGGTCTTTGTTCCATCTCCTCCCGAGCCACCTGGAGATAGTGAGGACCCATCGGCCCCCCCAATGGAAACAGAAAAGGGAGAGGAGTCAGAAGAAAGTTATGCGGGGAAAAGAATGAGTCATAATCCCTCCACGGAGGGGCAGAGCATTACCACAGAAAGACAGAGGATGCGGCAGCAAATTGCAGAGGAGGCGATGGCCTCCGGAGATAGAGAATTTGCCTCGAGCATTGTACATGAGGCATTCCCAGTAACTTACCAGCCAGATGACCAAGGGCGAATAACTGCCACAATTCAGAACCTAGATTGGAAGTTATTAACTCAGTTGCGATCCACGGTGAGTGACTCAGGGATCAAAGGAGAGCCCACAAGGCAAATGCTAGACTTTATCTGGGGCACCAATATATTACTCCCGGGGGATGTACGTAGTATTATGAAGCTGATTTTGACACAACACCAGCAGCTGTTGTTTAATGCGCATTGGCAGGCTGCTTGTCAGCAATCAGTTGCCACAGTAAAGCAACCGGGAGATCCGTTACATGGAGTCACCCTTGATGAGCTATTGGGGGTGGGACCGTATCTGCGGCCAGAAGCACAGGCACTTATGGGACCGGATAAAGTAAAAGAATCAATGACATTGGCAAGACAGGCTTTTGATCGTCTTAAGGAACCTGGAGGTGTGCCTTCATATATGGGTATTAAGCAAGGAAGAGAGGAACCATTTGGCCTATTTATAGATCGAGTAGCAGACGCCATACAGGCGGCCGGGGTGCCCGATTATCTCAGAGGCACTATACTAAAGCAGTGTGCTATACAAAATAGTAATCCGGCCACACGCAACATCTTGGCTACATTGCCAGGGACATGGACTATCGAGGAAGGACTAGAAAGGATGGCTCAGGTACCGGTAGGGCCACAGGCAATGTTAGTTGAGGCAGTAAAGGAACTAGGGAATAGTTTAAAGGAACACGCGCAGGCTACGCAGAGTCAAGTTCTTGCAGCCCTTGCTCCTTTGCAAGCCTCCGTTCAACGATTAAATGCTAGTGAATCATCTCGCCCACGATGCTACCGTTGCGGCGCTGCTGGACACATCAGACGGAACTGCAACGCCGGCTCAGTATGGTGCAGAAACTGCCGGTCGGACAACCACAATGAGACTGCATGTCGCGCTTCTAAACCGGGAAACGGACGGTTCAGCGGGAAAAGCCGCCCCGCGCCGACACAAAAAGCGGCTGCATATCCGGCAGCACTCAATCCCTTCAGCTCAGACCAGCCACAAGCGAAAGCCTCGGCTTGGACCTGGCAACAGCAGTAGATTGTACCCTGTTGGACTCAAAGCCTGTCCGGATTGCTACTAGCACTCAAGGACCAATCTGTATCAATGGACAAGCTGTCGGAGCACTACTTATAGGCCGTTCATCGGCCACCATGCTGGGACTTAATGTGTTGGTGGGACTGATTGATAAAGATTACCACGGTGAGATCCAGATCATGGCCCACACGTTATTCCCACCGCTCTTCATCGCTAAAGGCACCAAGGTGGCACAATTAATTCCCCTACCACATCTTGCGGGAGCCCTTCCACCGCTGCAAGAGCAGCCACGAGGGCAAGGAGCCTTTGGATCTACAGGACAAATGGCCCTACTAACTGTCGGCTTGCGCCAAAGGCCACAACGCCCGGTTGCTGTGCAATACGCCAACCTAACTATATCACTTGTTGCTCTTCTAGACACTGGCGCTGACATTTCCATAATCAGCACGCATAAGTGGCCGGCTCAATGGCCGACCTACGCGAGCAGCGCCACGGTCATGGGAGTAGGAGGATTGACCCTTGCTCGCAAATCACCCCTTCTACGATGGACCATAGGGGACAAGGTAGTGAATTGTACTGTTTCTATTGTCCCATTGCCTGAGGGGGTACATGCATTGATAGGGCGTGACATCCTTGCACAAATGGGAATGGTCCTTACTTCGGACCCCCCTTTTTAGGAGCGGCCATTGCTTGGACTTTCCCGATCCCGCTTCGCTGGAGAACAACAGAACCAGTGTGGGTAGAGCAATGGCCACTAAAACGGGAAAGTCTAGAACAGGCACACACACTCGTCCGAGAACAATTCGAACAAGGGCACCTAAGGCTATCGACAAGCCCTTGGAATACTCCCATTTTTGTTATTAAGAAGAAATCAGGGAAATATCGACTGCTCCATGATTTGAGAGCTGTAAATAAACAAATGTATGACATGGGAGCATTACAGCCTGGTTTGCCCAACCCAGCTATGATACCGGAAGGCTGGCACCTGCTTATTGTGGATCTAAAAGACTGTTTTTTCACGATTGCTTTGCATGAAGATGATAGACAAAGATTTGCTTTTACCCTTCCCGCGATTAATTGGGAGGGGCCGGACCAACGCTTTGAATGGACAGTCCTTCCGCAAGGAATGCAAAATTCGCCCACATTGTGCCAAATCTACATTGATGCCGCCCTGCAGCCACTGCGACAAAACTGGGCCCGTACTCTAATCTATCATTATATGGACGATATTTTGCTGGCTCAACCGACACCCTTTTCTCCACAACAAAAGCAGGAGCTAGCAGAGCAGCTCAAGCAGAGAGGCCTGGTAATAGCACCCGAAAAGGTGCAAGAATCAAGCCCCTGGAAGTATCTCGGGTGGCGCATCACTGATACGACAATTCAGCCTCAAAAATTATCACTGCACCTGGACATTCGGACTCTTCATGATGCTCAGCGACTGCTAGGTGATCTACAATGGCTTCGACCTATTACAGGCATCCCCAATGAACTACTGAATCAACTGCGCCCCCTACTGCGAGGAACGGATCCTGCAACGCCAGTGCAGCTTACTGAGCAACAAAGACAAACGCTGCAACAAATAGCTTCCATGGTAACTACGCGTTCCACGCATCGGCGTGTTGAAGGTCTGCCCATTGACTTGACTGTTTTATGTGGTGAGCAGTACCTTATGGCAGCCTTAACTCAGCAAAAAATAAAAACGGGGGAGAAGCAGGGGTTCACCACTATCGTATTGGAATGGATAGCCCCTCCACTACAACCACGGCGGACAATACAGGAAAAAATTGCCACGCTGGCAGACTTGGTCAAGAAGGGCCGGTGCCGTATTCTACAGATAGAGGGTACCCCTCCAAACACGATATGGGTGCCAATGAAGCAGACTGATTTAGAGTGGTACTTGCAGAATTCCGAAGAATTGCAAGCAGCACTACTCTATGATGGAGCGGCGTTAATAATTAAGCCGCTACCATCGCCCATCCTATCGTGGATGGAGAACATGAGCTGGATAGTTAAGCCAAAGTGATCCAGCCAGCCTATCTCACAGGCTCTCACGGCCTTTACCGATGCGGGCCGACGTTCCAGAACTGCCGCCATAACCTGGAAGGATGAGCAAGGATGGCAGCATCAAATCCGACAGGCACAGCCACAGGACTCTCTACAAACGCTGGAACTTTTTGCAGTGGTCTGGGCATTCATCAGATGGAAAGATATCCCACTAAATATAGTCACAGACTCTCTCTACGTTGCAGGCATAGTTAATCGCATTGAAGATGCGAGCCTGCGAGACTTGAAGAATCGACGCTTAACAGAATTACTAGTCAGCTTGCAGCTCGCAATCACGCAAAGAAATGACCCGTACGCGGTGATTCACATCCGGAGTCACCGGTGGGGAGAAGGCCTCGGAGAGGGCAACGCTCGAGCCGACCGCCTAGTTACGGTCACCACAGAGCCTCCGTTGGCACCGCACTGCCGAGCCCGAGAGGCTCACTCTGTCTTCCACCAAAATGCGAAGGGGCTAGCTCGGACTTACAAACTCTCCATAGAGGAAGCCCGAGCCATTGTCAAAGCTTGCCCCATATGCAGTCATCACAATTCGGGATTAGGACTCGGATACGGAGTTAACCCTAGGGGATTGAAATCTAATGAGGTTTGGCAAATGGATGTTACCCATGTCTCTGCGCTTGGCCGACTGAAGTACTTGCATGTAACTGTAGATACGTACAGCCATATGATATGGGCTACCCCACAGCCGGGGGAAAAAGTTCGTGATGTAAGGCGACATCTAACGAGTTGTTTTGCCGTCCTGGGAGTTCCAGGCACGATCAAAACTGATAATGGCCCAGCGTACAGCAGTGGGTCGTTGAAGCAATTTATGCAGCTACGGAACATCACTCACGTTACTGGCATTCCCCATTCCCCGACTGGGCAGGCCATAGTAGAAAGAGCCAACGGGACAGTAAAGCGTTACCTGGAGAAATTTAAAGACATTGCAGACGTAAGGGAAAGGGTACAAAAGGTTCTCTTTGTGCTCAATCATTTATGTGTGTTTGGAGATAGCAATGATCCGCCAATCGCGAGGCATTACGTGAAGTCAGAAGCCCCCCAGTCACCGCACATGAGAGTGCTATATAAAGATGCTAAAACAGGTCAATGGACAGGTCCCGCAAAAGTGGTTTATGTGGGACGCGGCTATATCTGTGTTTCTACCGATACAGGTACCATCTGGGTTCCCAGCCGTTGGGTAAGGCCCGCCATCGACCACCCTGAAGTCGCCGCTGAAGGTGACCCGACTAATCACCATAAACCAACGGACTGAGACCGCTGCGCCTGAGTGTGAACCACGAGGTCGCAAAGACAGAAATTAATTGTACAGTCTGTGGGGTCTGTAACCCCTAGGTATTATGTGCATGCTATTTGCTTAGAAGTTGAAACAGAGAAAATGGTTAATTTAGGTATAGAAAGCTTTATAGTAGTTGCCTTAGTTGTAAGCATAAGAGCCATCCCATATAGCGAGATGTTTGACCCACGAGAAAATGTGTGGATAACTTTAGCTCGGTCACTCAACACGACCAGCTTTTGTGCAAGCCTAGCAACACCCCGCTCCCCATTTACTACGTGCCTTATAGGGGTGCCCTTGACCAGTGTCACCTTTAAGGTATTTTATGAATCCCTCTCAGAATTGAGACAACAGTATAAGGTGACAAGTAAAGTCCAATTCATGTGGAATGACATTGCGGAAATGTTTGAAAAGTATGACATTTGGGATGATAAGCTCCCTGTAGGTCCTGAACCACAGGAGATTGATCTAGCGGACTCCCTCAACGCCAGTTATTGCATATATATTGGCACTGAGAGTTGGACCGGGGAGCAAAAGGAGGGACGCATGGTCAGGGAGACGGCCCCTACAATCCTCTCTCCAATAGAAAACCATACTAGTTGGAGGAAAACCTGGTGTCAAAGAATGGCCCGTAGTGAGAGTTCTCCAGCTCCTGGCACTGTACTGCCCAGGCGCCTTCCAAAAGGATTCTTTTTAATATGCGGCAACCGAGCATGGTCAGGAATCCCTTCAAACCCTCAGGGAGGACCATGTACTATAGGCCAACTTAGTCTAGCTGCACCACTAATGCACCCTAACAGCACTCACCGATATCGATTTACAAGAGACACTTCCCACAGCCTGACTAGCGATTGTTCTGACCAAATTAGCCTCTGGAACAAATGGGAAGTTATCTTCGCATCCTTTTTTACGCCAGGTATTGCCGCAGCACGAGCACATAGAAATTTGAATAGTATAGCATGTTGGGTGGCAAAGCAAGCCAACGCAACAAGCAGAGTCCTGTCCGAACGTGCAGATGATCTATCCACAGTGCAACACGCGGTATTACAGAATAGAGCCGCGATAGATTTCCTTTTGCTAGCCCACGGACATGGCTGTGAGGATTTCGATGGAATGTGTTGTATGGATCTGGAGGATCACTCAAGATCTATCCATAAAGAAATTCAATAGCTAATGACACATACTCAAAAGATACAACAAGATTCAGGATTCTTTGGCCTGGGTGCTCTTGGAGACTGGTTGGGTCTGTCCGGATGGCTGAGAAACCTTTTACAGACGGGATTGCTAGTCTTAATCATTGTACTAATAGCATTGCTTTGTGTGAGTTGTGTGTTGTCTTGTATGAAAACCCTTGTGTTACGGATGTTTAACCAAGCCTATGTCATTCAAAATAAAAACGGGGGAATTGTGGGAGAATGGCTAGCTGAGAAGGGTCACGTAGACATGATCCTGCTGGCCGAGCAAAAGCTTGAGAAACATCGGATTCAGCCCCCGTAACTACTGGGCTGGTAAGGACACCTTGTCCTTGACTATAATTGTTGTATGATAACAGGGAGGTTGCAGCTGCTCAGGCATGAGAAAAGAGGATGAAAGTAACTGTAAAGAAGGAACCAAGGGCGGAGTTGATCTTTCTAAGAACTAACCAATCATGAGCTTAACTTTTGTAATATGTATGAGCTAATTATGTTAGAACATAAAAGGCCACTGTGTGAATCAATAAACGAAGCTTGCTGATCACTCATATTGAGTGGCCCTGTCTTCCCTCCGTCGCGACAAACCTTCCTTTTCTGGTTAATGTACTTGTAGAAGCCTTTCTTGTTTTTCTTTATGTCCCTTGGCAAGTCCAATTCTAGCTGTGCCTTGGCCTCCCTGACCTTATTCCTACACAGCCGGGCAACATCCCTATACTCTTCCCAGGTTGCCTGTCCCTTCTTCCATATCCTGTGTAGCCCCATCTTACCCCTTAGTTTGACCAGCAGGTCCCGGCTCAACCATGGTGGTTATTATGTATATGTTAAGTCTTTTACAGATTCACCACTGAGGCCAAAGTGGGAAGGTCCCTTCCAGGTACTGCTGACCACTCACACGGCCATAAAGATTAAGGAACAAGCCGCTTGGATCCATTGGACTCGTGTCAAGAGAGCTCCAGAACCCCATGGACATCAACGCAGACCGGACCCCTGAAGCTTCGCCTCCAACGAAAAGATGGACATTAGTAACATTGATAGTCGTCAACATGCCGGGACTTTGTATTTCGGGGGGAGGGACATGGGATACGAATACATATACACGAAGTCTGGAAACACTGGTAAAAGCTACTAATCTGTCAGATTGTTGGGTATGTACCACCTTACCTAAAGGAGAAATGAAATTACCTCTATATGGGGTGGCAGCAAGCAATTGGAACTATGCCAACGGAACCTGGCCCAAATTTGGGGCAAAAGGGGGAAATGAGCAGAATGGATATTGTGAATACGATGATAATGTCTACCCCTTAGGACCCAGATTTGATTTACAACTATTGAAAGAAGAGCTTGTGGTATTAATTAGCAGTAACAATTGTACCTGGGAACACGGGGAATATAGACACAGGGGGCCGGTGAATAAGACAATAGCCTGGGGATGGAGCAAGTTCTGGATTAATAAGACAACTGTTGATGTGGGGAATTGGGATCTAACAGGGATAAAGGCAACGTATATTGACTTTTGCGACAAAACCCAACTAGTTGCATATAAAAGTAGTGGTGTTTCTGAAGGAGAAGGATATTCGTGGGAGTATGGATGGTATCAGGCAGGAAAGTTTTTAGGTGCGAATTTGACGGCAACTATTGGACCCTGTAAGTTACCTCAAGGGTATTGGTGGTTGTGTGGAGATGGATATAGCAGAAAACAGCTGCCCCCAGGATGGAAGGGAACTTGCACGATAGGCTATCTAACTAGCCAGGATACGGTGTTTAATCAGTCTGAAATCCCCTCAGGTATGTTGAGAACACCTTGGAGGAGAATTCGGGGAGTAGAAAACCCTCTAGTGACGAGGGGAACAAGATCCCATAGCTTTGTAAGGTGGCTTATACCGTTCCTGGGCGTCAGTGAATTGGAGAAAGCAATTGTAAACATATCGGCCGCTATAGAAGTGCTTGAGAAATCTACAATCGATGCTATACGGGCACTTCAACAAGAAGTCCAGTCATTAGCAAATGTGGTGGGACAAAACAGAATGGCATTAGACTTATTAACTTGGAAAGAGGGAGGCTTATGTGCAGTGATTAATCAAAGCTGTTGCTCATATGTAAACCAAAACGGAAGAATAGAGAAAGACTTACAAAATCTCATAGCTAAAACTCAGATTTTGCATCTGACTGCGCAAGATGACACCACATTCGGGTTTTCCGACCTTTGGGAAAAGTTAACCTTGTGGTTACCTAACTTGGCTTGGCTTAAGCGACTGTTTCTCCTTCTAGTAGCAATACTTATGTTAGGAACTTTAGTGTGTGCATTAATTAGATGTCTTATGTGTTGTACCAGGGGGGCCAAAGACGAATACATTCAATGGAAGAAGCATCAGCTCCGTGAACGGGTGGAATCAGGGAAGTATTTTAGAAATCAGATGGAAAGGGAGAGTGTGTTATAGGCAATTGTAAAAGAATTTACAAAGGTGAAAGAAAAGGGGGGACTTGATTCAGAAAATGAATGGTTAAAGGTTGTTAGTGTGAATTTAGTACAGCCTGGGAAAGAACAAAGCTCGGAGCCCAGCATTCCAAGATAAAGAAATGGCCTTGTGTATAAGATAGCGGGAGCAGCCTGCATGCTAAGGAGGGACCCAACTGTCTGGGAAAGGTGTCCATCTGGTCGGGACTAGTTCTGCGGTTTGGGATCCGGCCAACCCAAGCTTTCTGGGACAAAGGTGAAGGTACCCGGTGAAGAAGACTGCGAGCCTTCCTCCAGAAGACCCCGGCCCACGACCACCAGGCGGCAGTGCGCATGCGGCAAGGGGAGGAGATTTATGATAATGAGTTCTTAGAAATAATTAGAATAGTAATGCCTTTTCTTAGAATTAATTATAATAACCCAGCCCACCTTAATGAATATGTATGCTTTTCACCATAAATAGACGCTTGTTTCACAAACCGGTGTGCAAGTTTGGAGGAGAAATCCCCCTTGCACCCGGCGCCGCAATAAACAGACCTGCTTTATAACTCTCTGCGAGTTGTAAGGTTTGTTTCCGCGCGTCACTGGGTTAAAAGCCTCCCCGCTAACCAGCTCCGCCCCGCTCCAACGGCTTTACCTCCTTCTGGATGAGGCCAAAAGTCTTCTGATGGACAAAAAAAAGGCTCTTTCAAGAGCTTTGGGAGCGGGATCTCCAGAGAGAAACTCCTCCCTGGCTGCAGATGAGCTGGGACCACCAAAACCCCCCCTTTCTCATGGAAGATGCTCCCGACAGCACCATCGGCTCTTATCTAGCCACTTTCCTCCCAAAAACGAGCCATCTCCTTCCCTCCAACGCTACGCGGCCAAGACAAGACGGGAGAGAACCCAAACGCCCTATCAAGTAACTCTGAAAAGGGGGAATTTGCCCCTTTCCCACAAGAAAAGCCTGAAGAGAAACCTTTCTCCTGCGGCTCGGGCTTGCTTTCCATGTCACCCCAGGGCTTCCAAACCAGGGAGGCTCCTTCCTCCTCCTCTTCCAAGAGGGATCTGTCCCGCAGGGCAGGCCGCTCCGCCTGCAACTGCTCCCCGACATTGATGCGGCTGAAAGGGGGAGGAAGAGGAGGGGGAGGAAGGCACGTCGGGAATGGATACGGCGCAACAAACGCTAAAAAGAGGGAAAACGTGGTGAGGTGGGGCAAAACCGGTCCCTATTTCCCAGCAAAACATCACTCCGTCTTCCGCCACCAACTTCCACCGCCCCTTCCCACCCCCAGCGTTACCCTTCGGCCACTGGAGGCTTTTTGGGCCCCATCGGGCAGCACAATTTGGGGGTTTCCCCAAAAAAACAATCCAACTGCTGAATGTCACTCTCCACAGCGGTAGGAAGCTGCCACAGCCACGGCCAGCGAGCGACCGCCGCCTCGGAATGTTGTGTGGAACGCGGGAGGCCGGCAACGGCCTGTGACGTCAGCAAAACCAGTGCTTTACTGGCACAGCACTGGGCCTTTGGGGGGGTTTCTGGCCCATACGGGGGACCCTCCACCCAAAAACACGCTGTGGAGAAGGGGCCGAGCGACACCCACCCCCACCCCCAGTTCCCTCCTCCCGTTTTCCCAGCGGTCGCCCTCATTCCCACAGCTGAACGTGGATTTTTGCCTCATCCTCCATCAAAAGAACCCCAAAATCCTGGATGTTCTGCTCAAGAATTCTATGACATCACAATCCCCGATGACATCACAACCCTACCTCTATGACATCACAATCCCCGATGACGTCACAACCCCCTCTATGACATCACAACCCCACTCTATGACATCACAAACCACTCTGTGACATCACAAACCCCACTATACACCACAACCACACTCTATGACGTCACAACCACACTCTATGACGTCACAACCCGACTCTGTGACGTCACAAACCCCTCTATGATGTCACAAACCCCACTATGACGTGACAACTGACTCTATGACGTCACAACCCAACTCTGTGAAATCACAACGTCCCTCTATGACGTCACAACCCTACCTCTATGACACCACAACCCCACTCTATGACATCACAACCCCACTCTATGACATCACAACCCCACTCTATGACATCACAAACCCCACTATGACGTCACAACCGCACTCTATGACGTCACAGCCCCGTCTATGATGTCACAACCCTACCTCTATGACACCACAACCCTACTCTATGATATCACAACCCGACTCTATGACATCACAATCCTACTCTATGACATCACAACCCTACCTCTATGACATCACAAACCCCACTATGACGTCACAACCACACTCTGTGAAATCACAACGCCCTTCTATGACATCACAATCCCCTCTCTATGACATCACAACCGGACTCTGTGACATCACAAACCCCACTATGACTCACAACCGCACTCTAGGACGTCACAACCCCCTCTATGACGTCACAATCCCTGATGACGTCACAACCCCCTCTATGACGTCACAACCACACTCTATGATGTCACAACGTTATCTCTATGACGTCACAACCCCACTCTATGACATCACAAACCCCTCTGTGACATCACAACCCTCCCTCTATGACGTCACAACCACCTCTATGATGTCAGAACCCCACTCTATGAAATCACAAAGCACTCTGTGACATCACAACGTCCCTCTATGATGTCACAACCCTACCTCTATGACACCACAACCCCACTCTATGACATCACAACCCAACTCTGTGACATCACAACCCAACTCTGTGACATCACAAACCACTCTGTGACATCACAAACCCCATTATGATGTCACAACCCAACTCTTTGAAATCACAATGCCTTTCTATGATGTCACAACCCTACCTCTATGACATAATAATCTTCCTCTATGACATCACAATCCCACTCTATGACATCACAAACCACTCTGTGACAACACAAACCCCACTATGACGTCACAACCGCACTCTGTGAAATGACAACGCCCCACTATGACGTCACAAACCCCACTATGACGTGACAACTGACTCTATGACGTCACAACCCAACTCTGTGACATCACAACCCCACTCTATGACATCACAAACCACTCTGTGACATCACAAACCCCACTATGACGTCACAACCGCACTCTATGACGTCACAGTCCTGTCTATGATGTCACAACCCTACCTCTATGACACCACAACCCTACTCTATGATATCACAACCCGACTCTATGACATCACAACCCTACTCTATGACATCACAAACCCCACTATGACGTCACAACCACACTCTGTGAAATCACAACGCCCTTGTATGACGTCACAACCCTACCTCTATGACATCACAACCCTCCGCGACATCACAACCGGACTCTGTGACATCACAAACACCACTATGACGTCACAACCCCCTTTATGACATCACAACCCCACTCTATGACGTCACAACCTCACTCTATGACATCACAATCCCACTCTATGACGTCACAACCCCCTCTGTGACTTCACAAAGCCCACTATGATGTCACAACCACACTCTGTGAAATCACAACGCCCTTCTATGACTTCACAACCCTCCCTATATGACATCACAACCCCCTCTATGATGTCACACCCCAAACCTCTAACCTCACAACCCCCTCTATGGCATCACAACCCTGCTCTATGATATCACAACTCCTCTATGACGTCACAACCCCACTCTATGATGTCACAACCACAACCTGTGACATCACAACCCTCCATGACATCACAACCCCAACCTATGACATCACAACCCCCTTTATGACATCACACCCCACTCTATGATGCCACAACCCCAACCTGTGACATCACAACCCTCCCTCTATGACATCACAACCCCAAACTATGACGTCACAACCCCGCTTATGTCATCACAAGCCAACTCTATGACATCAGAACCCCAACCTATGATGTCACAACACCCATGACCTCACAACCCCCCGATGACATCACAACCCCACTCTGTGACATCACAATCCCACTATGACATCACAACCCCTCTACATCACAACCACACCCTGTGACATCACAACCCAAACCTGTGACGGCACAACCCCAACCTGTGACGTCATAACCCTCCCTATATGACATCACAACCCCCCTCTATGACGTCACACCCCAAACCTCTAACCTCACAACCCCAACCTGTGACAACACAACACCCTCTGTGACATCACAGCCCTCCCTCTAGGACATCACATCCCCCTCTGTGGAAGAATGGCTAGCTGAGAAGGGTCACGTAGACATGATCCAGCTGGCCGAGCAAAAGCTTGAGAAACATCGGATTCAGCCCCTGTAATTGCTGGCTGGCAAGGACACCTTGTCCTTGACTATAATTGTTGTATGATAACAGGGAGGTTGCAGCTGCTCAGGCGTGGGAAAAGAGGATGAAAGTAACTGTAAAGAAGGAACCAAGGGTGGAGTTGATCTTTCTAAGAACTAACCAATCATGAGCTTAACTTTTGTAATATGTATGAGCTAATTATGTTAGGACATAAAAGGCAACTGTGTCAATCAATAAACGAAGCTTGCTGATCACTCATATTGAGTGGCCCTGTCTTCCCTCCGTTGCGACAAATGGCGCCCGAACAGGGACCCTACAGAGGGCTGAACCTGCAAGCCACGGTCAACGGAGTCTCAGTGCTGGTCCTGTAAGCAGCGCAGGAGGCGAAAGGGATTAAAGGAAAAGGTCCCCGCGCCCAAGAGCGAAAGGGATTAAAGGAAAAGGTCCCCGCGCCCAGGAGCACCTATAGAGAGTGTCCTGCCGGCTACGCGCTGCCGAAGTCTGAAAGGCTGCAACAGCGCGCTGACGAAGGTATGAATAGACAAGCGGCGTATGATTTGCTCAAATGCTTTTTAGAAAAGCGGAGCATAGAAGGTTTACATTGTAAAAAGGAATTACCAGAGTTATTAGCTGATGGGGTAGCTAGAGGATTCTTTGCCAATCCCGATACAGTTTTTGAGGAAGAGGAGTGGCGGAGATATGGGGATAAATTATTTGATGAAGTAATAAGTGATGAGAAGTTAGCCAAGAAACTGATGAAGCCTTGGCGTGCAGTTACGAACGCTCTGGTGATGCATAAAGCAGAGCAGAGAGCTGCTGCATCTGAAAGGTTAGGGGGATCAACTGGGACGGGTGCAACTGCCTCGCAACAAAAGCCAGCTACCCTTCCCTCGGGTTGCCCGTTGCCTCCCTTGGTTCGCACTATAGTCATCCCTCAAGGGGTAGCGGGAGCGTGGGAGCACTCGGTCTTTGTTCCATCTCCTCCCGAGCCACCTGGAGATAGTGAGGACCCATCGGCCCCCCCAATGGAAACAGAAAAGGGAGAGGAGTCAGAAGAAAGTTATGCGGGGAAAAGAATGAGTCATAATCCCTCCACGGAGGGGCAGAGCATTACCACAGAAAGACAGAGGATGCGGCAGCAAATTGCAGAGGAGGCGATGGCCTCCGGAGATAGAGAATTTGCCTCGAGCATTGTACATGAGGCATTCCCAGTAACTTACCAGCCAGATGACCAAGGGCGAATAACTGCCACAATTCAGAACCTAGATTGGAAGTTATTAACTCAGTTGCGATCCACGGTGAGTGACTCAGGGATCAAAGGAGAGCCCACAAGGCAAATGCTAGACTTTATCTGGGGCACCAATATATTACTCCCGGGGGATGTACGTAGTATTATGAAGCTGATTTTGACACAACACCAGCAGCTGTTGTTTAATGCGCATTGGCAGGCTGCTTGTCAGCAATCAGTTGCCACAGTAAAGCAACCGGGAGATCCGTTACATGGAGTCACCCTTGATGAGCTATTGGGGGTGGGACCGTATCTGCGGCCAGAAGCACAGGCACTTATGGGACCGGATAAAGTAAAAGAATCAATGACATTGGCAAGACAGGCTTTTGATCGTCTTAAGGAACCTGGAGGTGTGCCTTCATATATGGGTATTAAGCAAGGAAGAGAGGAACCATTTGGCCTATTTATAGATCGAGTAGCAGACGCCATACAGGCGGCCGGGGTGCCCGATTATCTCAGAGGCACTATACTAAAGCAGTGTGCTATACAAAATAGTAATCCGGCCACACGCAACATCTTGGCTACATTGCCAGGGACATGGACTATCGAGGAAGGACTAGAAAGGATGGCTCAGGTACCGGTAGGGCCACAGGCAATGTTAGTTGAGGCAGTAAAGGAACTAGGGAATAGTTTAAAGGAACACGCGCAGGCTACGCAGAGTCAAGTTCTTGCAGCCCTTGCTCCTTTGCAAGCCTCCGTTCAACGATTAAATGCTAGTGAATCATCTCGCCCACGATGCTACCGTTGCGGCGCTGCTGGACACATCAGACGGAACTGCAACGCCGGCTCAGTATGGTGCAGAAACTGCCGGTCGGACAACCACAATGAGACTGCATGTCGCGCTTCTAAACCGGGAAACGGACGGTTCAGCGGGAAAAGCCGCCCCGCGCCGACACAAAAAGCGGCTGCATATCCGGCAGCACTCAATCCCTTCAGCTCAGACCAGCCACAAGCGAAAGCCTCGGCTTGGACCTGGCAACAGCAGTAGATTGTACCCTGTTGGACTCAAAGCCTGTCCGGATTGCTACTAGCACTCAAGGACCAATCTGTATCAATGGACAAGCTGTCGGAGCACTACTTATAGGCCGTTCATCGGCCACCATGCTGGGACTTAATGTGTTGGTGGGACTGATTGATAAAGATTACCACGGTGAGATCCAGATCATGGCCCACACGTTATTCCCACCGCTCTTCATCGCTAAAGGCACCAAGGTGGCACAATTAATTCCCCTACCACATCTTGCGGGAGCCCTTCCACCGCTGCAAGAGCAGCCACGAGGGCAAGGAGCCTTTGGATCTACAGGACAAATGGCCCTACTAACTGTCGGCTTGCGCCAAAGGCCACAACGCCCGGTTGCTGTGCAATACGCCAACCTAACTATATCACTTGTTGCTCTTCTAGACACTGGCGCTGACATTTCCATAATCAGCACGCATAAGTGGCCGGCTCAATGGCCGACCTACGCGAGCAGCGCCACGGTCATGGGAGTAGGAGGATTGACCCTTGCTCGCAAATCACCCCTTCTACGATGGACCATAGGGGACAAGGTAGTGAATTGTACTGTTTCTATTGTCCCATTGCCTGAGGGGGTACATGCATTGATAGGGCGTGACATCCTTGCACAAATGGGAATGGTCCTTACTTCGGACCCCCCTTTTTAGGAGCGGCCATTGCTTGGACTTTCCCGATCCCGCTTCGCTGGAGAACAACAGAACCAGTGTGGGTAGAGCAATGGCCACTAAAACGGGAAAGTCTAGAACAGGCACACACACTCGTCCGAGAACAATTCGAACAAGGGCACCTAAGGCTATCAACAAGCCCTTGGAATACTCCCATTTTTGTTATTAAGAAGAAATCAGGGAAATATCGACTGCTCCATGATTTGAGAGCTGTAAATAAACAAATGTATGACATGGGAGCATTACAGCCTGGTTTGCCCAACCCAGCTATGATACCGGAAGGCTGGCACCTGCTTATTGTGGATCTAAAAGACTGTTTTTTCACTATTGCTTTGCATGAAGATGATAGACAAAGATTTGCTTTTACCCTTCCCGCGATTAATCGGGAGGGGCCGGACCAACGCTTTGAATGGACAGTCCTTCCGCAAGGAATGCGAAATTCGCCCACATTGTGCCAAATCTACATTGATGCCGCCCTGCAGCCACTGTGACAAAACTGGGCCCGTACTCTAATCTATCATTATATGGACGATATTTTGCTGGCTCAACCGACACCCTTTTCTCCACAACAAAAGCAGGAGCTAGCAGAGCAGCTCAAGCAGAGAGGCCTGGTAATAGCACCCGAAAAGGTGCAAGAATCAAGCCCCTGGAAGTATCTCGGGTGGCGCATCACTGATACGACAATTCAGCCTCAAAAATTATCACTGCACCTGGACATTCGGACTCTTCATGATGCTCAGCGACTGCTAGGTGATCTACAATGGCTTCGACCTATTACAGGCATCCCCAATGAACTACTGAATCAACTGCGCCCCCTACTGCGAGGAACGGATCCTGCAACGCCAGTGCAGCTTACTGAGCAACAAAGACAAACGCTGCAACAAATAGCTTCCATGGTAACTACGCGTTCCACGCATCGGCGTGTTGAAGGTCTGCCCATTGACTTGACTGTTTTATGTGGTGAGCAGTACCTTATGGCAGCCTTAACTCAGCAAAAAATAAAAACGGGGGAGAAGCAGGGGTTCACCACTATCGTATTGGAATGGATAGCCCCTCCACTACAACCACGGCGGACAATACAGGAAAAAATTGCCACGCTGGCAGACTTGGTCAAGAAGGGCCGGTGCCGTATTCTACAGATAGAGGGTACCCCTCCAAACACGATATGGGTGCCAATGAAGCAGACTGATTTAGAGTGGTACTTGCAGAATTCCGAAGAATTGCAAGCAGCACTACTCTATGATGGAGCGGCGTTAATAATTAAGCCGCTACCATCGCCCATCCTATCGTGGATGGAGAACATGAGCTGGATAGTTAAGCCAAAGTGATCCAGCCAGCCTATCTCACAGGCTCTCACGGCCTTTACCGATGCGGGCCGACGTTCCAGAACTGCCGCCATAACCTGGAAGGATGAGCAAGGATGGCAGCATCAAATCCGACAGGCACAGCCACAGGACTCTCTACAAACGCTGGAACTTTTTGCAGTGGTCTGGGCATTCATCAGATGGAAAGATATCCCACTAAATATAGTCACAGACTCTCTCTACGTTGCAGGCATAGTTAATCGCATTGAAGATGCGAGCCTGCGAGACTTGAAGAATCGACGCTTAACAGAATTACTAGTCAGCTTGCAGCTCGCAATCACGCAAAGAAATGACCCGTACGCGGTGATTCACATCCGGAGTCACCGGTGGGGAGAAGGCCTCGGAGAGGGCAACGCTCGAGCCGACCGCCTAGTTACGGTCACCACAGAGCCTCCGTTGGCACCGCACTGCCGAGCCCGAGAGGCTCACTCTGTCTTCCACCAAAATGCGAAGGGGCTAGCTCGGACTTACAAACTCTCCATAGAGGAAGCCCGAGCCATTGTCAAAGCTTGCCCCATATGCAGTCATCACAATTCGGGATTAGGACTCGGATACGGAGTTAACCCTAGGGGATTGAAATCTAATGAGGTTTGGCAAATGGATGTTACCCATGTCTCTGCGCTTGGCCGACTGAAGTACTTGCATGTAACTGTAGATACGTACAGCCATATGATATGGGCTACCCCACAGCCGGGGGAAAAAGTTCGTGATGTAAGGCGACATCTAACGAGTTGTTTTGCCGTCCTGGGAGTTCCAGGCACGATCAAAACTGATAATGGCCCAGCGTACAGCAGTGGGTCGTTGAAGCAATTTATGCAGCTACGGAACATCACTCACGTTACTGGCATTCCCCATTCCCCGACTGGGCAGGCCATAGTAGAAAGAGCCAACGGGACAGTAAAGCGTTACCTGGAGAAATTTAAAGACATTGCAGACGTAAGGGAAAGGGTACAAAAGGTTCTCTTTGTGCTCAATCATTTATGTGTGTTTGGAGATAGCAATGATCCGCCAATCGCGAGGCATTACGTGAAGTCAGAAGCCCCCCAGTCACCGCACATGAGAGTGCTATATAAAGATGCTAAAACAGGTCAATGGACAGGTCCCGCAAAAGTGGTTTATGTGGGACGCGGCTATATCTGTGTTTCTACCGATACAGGTACCATCTGGGTTCCCAGCCGTTGGGTAAGGCCCGCCATCGACCACCCTGAAGTCGCCGCTGAAGGTGACCCGACTAATCACCATAAACCAACGGACTGAGACCGCTGCGCCTGAGTGTGAACCACGAGGTCGCAAAGACAGAAATTAATTGTACAGTCTGTGGGGTCTGTAACCCCTAGGTATTATGTGCATGCTATTTGCTTAGAAGTTGAAACAGAGAAAATGGTTAATTTAGGTATAGAAAGCTTTATAGTAGTTGCCTTAGTTGTAAGCATAAGAGCCATCCCATATAGCGAGATGTTTGACCCACGAGAAAATGTGTGGATAACTTTAGCTCGGTCACTCAACACGACCAGCTTTTGTGCAAGCCTAGCAACACCCCGCTCCCCATTTACTACGTGCCTTATAGGGGTGCCCTTGACCAGTGTCACCTTTAAGGTATTTTATGAATCCCTCTCAGAATTGAGACAACAGTATAAGGTGACAAGTAAAGTCCAATTCATGTGGAATGACATTGCGGAAATGTTTGAAAAGTATGACATTTGGGATGATAAGCTCCCTGTAGGTCCCGAACCACAGGAGATTGATCTAGCGGACTCCCTCAACGCCAGTTATTGCATATATATTGGCACTGAGAGTTGGACCGGGGAGCAAAAGGAGGGACGCATGGTCAGGGAGACGGCCCCTACAATCCTCTCTCCAATAGAAAACCATACTAGTTGGAGGAAAACCTGGTGTCAAAGAATGGCCTGTAGTGAGAGTTCTCCAGCTCCTGGCACTGTACTGCCCAGGCGCCTTCCAAAAGGATTCTTTTTAATATGCGGCAACCGAGCATGGTCAGGAATCCCTTCAAACCCTCAGGGAGGACCATGTACTATAGGCCAACTTAGTCTAGCTGCACCACTAATGCACCCTAACAGCACTCACCGATATCGATTTACAAGAGACACTTCCCACAGCCTGACTAGCGATTGTTCTGACCAAATTAGCCTCTGGAACAAATGGGAAGTTATCTTCGCATCCTTTTTTACGCCAGGTATTGCCGCAGCACGAGCACATAGAAATTTGAATAGTATAGCATGTTGGGTGGCAAAGCAAGCCAACGCAACAAGCAGAGTCCTGTCCGAACGTGCAGATGATCTATCCACAGTGCAACACGCGGTATTACAGAATAGAGCCGCGATAGATTTCCTTTTGCTAGCCCACGGACATGGCTGTGAGGATTTCGATGGAATGTGTTGTATGGATCTGGAGGATCACTCAAGATCTATCCATAAAGAAATTCAATAGCTAATGACACATACTCAAAAGATACAACAAGATTCAGGATTCTTTGGCCTGGGTGCTCTTGGAGACTGGTTGGGTCTGTCCGGATGGCTGAGAAACCTTTTACAGACGGGATTGCTAGTCTTAATCATTGTACTAATAGCATTGCTTTGTGTGAGTTGTGTGTTGTCTTGTATGAAAACCCTTGTGTTACGGATGTTTAACCAAGCCTATGTCATTCAAAATAAAAACGGGGGAATTGTGGGAGAATGGCTAGCTGAGAAGGGTCACGTAGACATGATCCTGCTGGCCGAGCAAAAGCTTGAGAAACATCGGATTCAGCCCCCGTAACTACTGGGCTGGTAAGGACACCTTGTCCTTGACTATAATTGTTGTATGATAACAGGGAGGTTGCAGCTGCTCAGGCATGAGAAAAGAGGATGAAAGTAACTGTAAAGAAGGAACCAAGGGCGGAGTTGATCTTTCTAAGAACTAACCAATCATGAGCTTAACTTTTGTAATATGTATGAGCTAATTATGTTAGAACATAAAAGGCCACTGTGTGAATCAATAAACGAAGCTTGCTGATCACTCATATTGAGTGGCCCTGTCTTCCCTCCGTCGCGACAAACCTTCCTTTTCTGGTTAATGTACTTGTAGAAGCCTTTCTTGTTTTTCTTTATGTCCCTTGGCAAGTCCAATTCTAGCTGTGCCTTGGCCTCCCTGACCTTATTCCTACACAGCCGGGCAACATCCCTATACTCTTCCCAGGTTGCCTGTCCCTTCTTCCATATCCTGTGTAGCCCCATCTTACCCCTTAGTTTGACCAGCAGGTCCCGGCTCAACCATGGTGGTTATTATGTATATGTTAAGTCTTTTACAGATTCACCACTGAGGCCAAAGTGGGAAGGTCCCTTCCAGGTACTGCTGACCACTCACACGGCCATAAAGATTAAGGAACAAGCCGCTTGGATCCATTGGACTCGTGTCAAGAGAGCTCCAGAACCCCATGGACATCAACGCAGACCGGACCCCTGAAGCTTCGCCTCCAACGAAAAGATGGACATTAGTAACATTGATAGTCGTCAACATGCCGGGACTTTGTATTTCGGGGGGAGGGACATGGGATACGAATACATATACACGAAGTCTGGAAACACTGGTAAAAGCTACTAATCTGTCAGATTGTTGGGTATGTACCACCTTACCTAAAGGAGAAATGAAATTACCTCTATATGGGGTGGCAGCAAGCAATTGGAACTATGCCAACGGAACCTGGCCCAAATTTGGGGCAAAAGGGGGAAATGAGCAGAATGGATATTGTGAATACGATGATAATGTCTACCCCTTAGGACCCAGATTTGATTTACAACTATTGAAAGAAGAGCTTGTGGTATTAATTAGCAGTAACAATTGTACCTGGGAACACGGGGAATATAGACACAGGGGGCCGGTGAATAAGACAATAGCCTGGGGATGGAGCAAGTTCTGGATTAATAAGACAACTGTTGATGTGGGGAATTGGGATCTAACAGGGATAAAGGCAACGTATATTGACTTTTGCGACAAAACCCAACTAGTTGCATATAAAAGTAGTGGTGTTTCTGAAGGAGAAGGATATTCGTGGGAGTATGGATGGTATCAGGCAGGAAAGTTTTTAGGTGCGAATTTGACGGCAACTATTGGACCCTGTAAGTTACCTCAAGGGTATTGGTGGTTGTGTGGAGATGGATATAGCAGAAAACAGCTGCCCCCAGGATGGAAGGGAACTTGCACGATAGGCTATCTAACTAGCCAGGATACGGTGTTTAATCAGTCTGAAATCCCCTCAGGTATGTTGAGAACACCTTGGAGGAGAATTCGGGGAGTAGAAAACCCTCTAGTGACGAGGGGAACAAGATCCCATAGCTTTGTAAGGTGGCTTATACCGTTCCTGGGCGTCAGTGAATTGGAGAAAGCAATTGTAAACATATCGGCCGCTATAGAAGTGCTTGAGAAATCTACAATCGATGCTATACGGGCACTTCAACAAGAAGTCCAGTCAGTAGCAAATGTGGTGGGACAAAACAGAATGGCATTAGACTTATTAACTTGGAAAGAGGGAGGCTTATGTGCAGTGATTAATCAAAGCTGTTGCTCATATGTAAACCAAAACGGAAGAATAGAGAAAGACTTACAAAATCTCATAGCTAAAACTCAGATTTTGCATCTGACTGCGCAAGATGACACCACATTCGGGTTTTCCGACCTTTGGGAAAAGTTAACCTCGTGGTTACCTAACTTGGCTTGGCTTAAGCGACTGTTTCTCCTTCTAGTAGCAATACTTATGTTAGGAACTTTAGTGTGTGCATTAATTAGATGTCTTATGTGTTGTACCAGGGGGGCCAAAGACGAATACATTCAATGGAAGAAGCATCAGCTCCGTGAACGGGTGGAATCAGGGAAGTATTTTAGAAATCAGATGGAAAGGGAGAGTGTGTTATAGGCAATTGTAAAAGAATTTACAAAGGTGAAAGAAAAGGGGGGACTTGATTCAGAAAATGAATGGTTAAAGGTTGTTAGTGTGAATTTAGTACAGCCTGGGAAAGAACAAAGCTCGGAGCCCAGCATTCCAAGATAAAGAAATGGCCTTGTGTATAAGATAGCGGGAGCAGCCTGCATGCTAAGGAGGGACCCAACTGTCTGGGAAAGGTGTCCATCTGGTCGGGACTAGTTCTGCGGTTTGGGATCCGGCCAACCCAAGCTTTCTGGGACAAAGGTGAAGGTACCCGGTGAAGAAGACTGCGAGCCTTCCTCCAGAAGACCCCGGCCCACGACCACCAGGCGGCAGTGCGCATGCGGCAAGGGGAGGAGATTTATGATAATGAGTTCTTAGAAATAATTAGAATAGTAATGCCTTTTCTTAGAATTAATTATAATAACCCAGCCCACCTTAATGAATATGTATGCTTTTCACCATAAATAGACGCTTGTTTCACAAACCGGTGTGCAAGTTTGGAGGAGAAATCCCCCTTGCACCCGGCGCCGCAATAAACAGACCTGCTTTATAACTCTCTGCGAGTTGTAAGGTTTGTTTCCGCGCGTCACTGGGTTAAAAGCCTCCCCGCTAACCAGCTCCGCCCCGCTCCAACGGCTTTACCTCCTTCTGGATGAGGCCAAAAGTCTTCTGATGGACAAAAAAAAGGCTCTTTCAAGAGCTTTGGGAGCGGGATCTCCAGAGAGAAACTCCTCCCTGGCTGCAGATGAGCTGGGACCACCAAAACCCCCCCTTTCTCATGGAAGATGCTCCCGACAGCACCATCGGCTCTTATCTAGCCACTTTCCTCCCAAAAACGAGCCATCTCCTTCCCTCCAACGCTACGCGGCCAAGACAAGACGGGAGAGAACCCAAACGCCCTATCAAGTAACTCTGAAAAGGGGGAATTTGCCCCTTTCCCACAAGAAAAGCCTGAAGAGAAACCTTTCTCCTGCGGCTCGGGCTTGCTTTCCATGTCACCCCAGGGCTTCCAAACCAGGGAGGCTCCTTCCTCCTCCTCTTCCAAGAGGGATCTGTCCCGCAGGGCAGGCCGCTCCGCCTGCAACTGCTCCCCGACATTGATGCGGCTGAAAGGGGGAGGAAGAGGAGGGGGAGGAAGGCACGTCGGGAATGGATACGGCGCAACAAACGCTAAAAAGAGGGAAAACGTGGTGAGGTGGGGCAAAACCGGTCCCTATTTCCCAGCAAAACATCACTCCGTCTTCCGCCACCAACTTCCACCGCCCCTTCCCACCCCCAGCGTTACCCTTCGGCCACTGGAGGCTTTTTGGGCCCCATCGGGCAGGACAATTTGGGGGTTTCCCCAAAAAACCAATCCAACTGCTGAATGTCACTCTCCACAGCGGTAGGAAGCTGCCACAGCCACGGCCAGCGAGCGACCGCCGCCTCGGAATGTTGTGTGGAACGCGGGAGGCCGGCAACGGCCTGTGACGTCAGCAAAACCAGTGCTTTACTGGGACAGCACTGGGCCTTTGGGGGGGTTTCTGGCCCATATGGGGGACCCTCCACCCAAAAACATGCTGTGGAGAAGGGGCCGAGCAACACCCACCCCCACCCCCAGTTCCCTCCTCCCGTTTTCCCAGCGGTCGCCCTCATTCCCACAGCTGAACGTGGATTTTTGCCTCATCCTCCATCAAAAGAACCCCAAAATCCTGGATGTTCTGCCCACAAAATCTGACAAAACCACGCTGGGGATAAAAATCTTTCCGCCAAGACCCTCCTTTAGCCTTCCTTGCCCTCCTCCTCCTCCTCACACACCACTCCATCCCCCACAAAATTTCCCCCTTCTCGGGGAAATCAGGGCTCTGGAGATGGACCCTCCGGCTACCACTTCACCCCTGCGGCTGCCCCGGGGCAGAAGTCGGGGATTGAGCCATTTGGGGCTTTTCTAGAAGCAAAAGGAGCAAAGCGAAACCCCGGGGGCCCTTTCCATCCCCCAATCCCCTAGTCCATGGGCTGCAGTCATCATGCTCTAGTGCAGTTCACTCTCTTCACAAGTTGGAAGCCCACGAGAAGCACAGTTAGGACGCCACATTTTAAGAAAGCAAACTTCCAGCTCTTCAAGGAGTTAGGAAATAGGACCCCGTGGGAAACTGCCCTTAGGGACAAGGGAGCAGAACAAAGGAAAAAGGGATTTGTAAGTCCTTCCTCTAGAAATCCATTAGACCCAGCTTCATAGAAACGACACCGGTCTGGATGCTGGTGGTTAAAGAGGATGGATTTTGGGGGGGTTAAAATAGGAGAATTAATTGGGCGATCACTTCAAATGAGGTCAAATTAAAACTGGAGGCATTTTGCTGGCTGTGAGGGACTGGAGTGGGCAAGCCTCCGGCCACAAAACTCAATGGAACTTGAGTTTGTCCTGGGCAAAAAGGGCAAACCTGAGGCTTTTGCACAAGGAGGGGCCGCTCTGAACCTCACGGCTCCGGGGAAGGTCTCCCCGACTCCAAAAAGACAGAATGTTGGGGGTTGAAAGTCAAATAAAACCACCAAGAGGCACCTGGGCAAGGGCAATCCTCCAGCTGCCCTTCCCTTCTGCCCCCGCCACCCCCCCACCCCCCCCGGGTGCTTTTCTGAACCCAAAGGAGGCATTTGGGGAAGAAAAAGGGAGGGCTGACCTTCCGCACTCACCTCAGGGCAAGTCCCAGCACAGGGAGGTCCCGGCATCCCCGGAGGAGACGCAGGCGCTGTGGGGCTGCGGGTGGTGACGCCCCGGCGGGGGCTTGTCTTCTGGGGTCGCACGGGGCCTCTTCTTCTGCTGGCAGACGGCCTGCAAACCAGGGACAAAATAACTTGAAATGGCTCAAAAAGGCAGAAAAATAAGATTTTTTGGCCATGGACTTCACGCGGTTTATCAGCCCAGGTCAAGTCTAAACAGCCAAAAAACCAATGGGAAAACAGGGTGCAAAGCCACAACGGGGTGCAAGAAAAACTGTATTATTTCCACTGTCCCAAGCGGAAAAGCACTTTCCTCCACAAAATCTATCAAAGGGGCTGAAAAGGTGCAATTCCCACGCACTGAAGCCACAAAGCCACCCCCTTCCCCCGCGCACCAAAAATTAAAATAATAGCTCTTTCCGTGAAGCAAATCCCTCTTTCCTGGCAAGGAACGTTTGAGCAGATGGATTCGTCCAGGAAACAAACCCCCCCAGCAGCTTTTTTACCTCGCCTTTGGCTTTTTCCACCTCATCCCGGACTCTCTTGACCCTTTTCTCCAGCAGGCGAGGTCAGGTGCACCCAAATCGCACTGTCTTCCTCCAGAAGTAACAAGAGTCAACACACTGGGCCACGGTTTGCCTCTGGATCTACGGGGAGAAATCCAGGGATATTAAAGACTCCCTTGTCATTACAAAGGAGGGCAATGATGTCTTCTCCCGCCGGGTTTTTAGCAGGAAGAAGGGTCCTAAGGACAGGATTCCAACAGGGGATTGAAAATAGGGCTTTCTGGGTTAAAAGCCTCCCCGCTAACCAGCTCCGCCCCACTCCAACGGCTTTACCTCCTTCTGGATGAGGCGAAAAGTCTTCTGATGGACAAAAAAAAGGCTCTTTCAAGAGCTTTTGGAGCGGGATCTCCAGAGGGAAACTCCTCCCTGGCTGCAGATGAGCTGGGACCGCCAAAACCCCCCCTTTCTCACGGAAGATGCTCCCCAGAGCACCATCGGCTCTTATCTAGCCACTTTCCTCCCAAAAACGAGCCATCTCCTTCCCTCCAACGCTACGGGGCCAAGACAAGACGGGAGAGAACCCAAGCGCCCTATCAAGTAACTCTGAAAAGGTGGAATTTGCCCCTTTCCCACAAGAAAAGCCTGAAGAGAAACCTTTCTCCTGCGGCTCGGGCTTGCTTTCCATGTCACCCCAGGGCTTCCAAACCAGGGAGGCTCCTTCGTCCTCCTCTTCCAAGAGGGATCTGTCCCGCAGGGCAGGCAGCTCCGCCTGCAACTGCTCCCCGACATTGATGCGGCTGAAAGGGGGAGGAAGAGGAGGGGGAGGAAGGCACGTCGGGAACGGATACGGCGCAACAAACGCTAAAAAAGAGGGAAAACATGGTGAGGTGGGGCAAAACCGGTCCCTATTTCCCAGCAAAACATCACTCAGTCTTCCGCCACCAACTTCCAACGCCCCTTCCCACCCCCAGCGTTACCCTTCGGCCACTGGAGGCTTTTTGGGCCCCATCGGGCAGGACAATTTGGGGGTTTCCCCAAAAAACCAATCCAACTGCTGAATGTCACTCTCCACAGCGGTAGGAAGCTGCCACAGCCACGGCCAGCGAGCGACCGCCGCCTCGGAATGTTGTGTGGAACGCGGGAGGCCGGCAACGGCCTGTGACGTCAGCAAAACCAGTGCTTTACTGGGACAGCACTGGGCCTTTGGGGGGGTTTCTGGCCCATATGGGGGACCCTCCACCCAAAAACACGCTGTGGAGAAGGGGCCGAGCGACACCCACCCCCACCCCCAGTTCCCTCCTCCCGTTTTCCCAGGGGTCGCCCTCATTCCCACGGCTCAACGTGGATTTTTGCCTCATCCTCCATCAAAAGAACCCCAAAATCCTGGGGGTTCTGCCCAAAAATTCTATGACAACACAATCCTCGATGATGTCACAACCCTACCTCTATGACATCACAATCTCCGATGATGTCACAACCCCCTCTATGACGTCACAATCCCACTCTATGACGTCACAACCCGACTCTGTGACATCACAACCCAAATCTGTGAAATCACAACGCGACTCTGTGACATCACAACCACACTCTATGACATCACAACACTACCTCTATGAAATCACAAACCACTCTGTGACATCACAAACCCCACTATGACATCACAAATGCACTCTATGATGTCACAACCCCCTCTATGAAGTCACAACCCCACTGTATGACATCACAAACCCCACTATGATGTCACAAGCCAACTCTGTGAAATCAGAACGCCCCTCTATGAAGTCACAACCCTACCTCTATGACATCACAACCCCACTCTATGACATTACAACCCGACTCTGTGACATCAGAAACCCCACTGTGACGCCACAACCGCACTCTATAACGTCACAACCCCCTCTATGACATCATAACCACACTCTATGACATCACAATCCCCGATGACGTCACAAACCCCTCGATGACGTCACAACCCAACTCTGTGAAATCGCAACGCCCTCTATGACTTTGTAACCCCACTCTATGAGATCAGAATCCCACTCTATGACGTCACAACCCGACTCTGTGACATCACAAACCCCACTATGACGTCACAACCGCACTCTATGATGTCACAACCCCCTCTATGATATAACCCCATCTATGACATCACAATCCCCGATGAGGTCACAACTCCCATGATGTCACAACCTCACCCTATGACGTCACAACCCTACCTCTATGACATCATAGCCCCCCTATGACATCACAACCCCATTCTATGACATCTCAAATCCCACTATGACGTCACAACCCCACTCTATGACATCATAACCCCTCTATGACATCACAATCCCACTCTATGACGTCACAACCCGACTCTGTGACATCACAAACCCCACTATGACGTCACAACCGCACTCTATGACGTCACAACCCCACTGTATGACATGATAACCTCGTCTATGACATCACAACCCCACTCTATGACATCAGAAACCACTCTGTGACATCACAAACCCCACTATGATGTCACAACCCAACTCCCCCTGTCACGACCCTCCACCCAAAAACACACTGTGGAGAAGGGGCCGAGCGACACCCACCCCCACCCCCAGTTCCCTCCTCCCGTTTTCCCAGGGGTCGCCCTCATTCCCACGGCTCAACGTGGATTTTTGCCTCATCCTCCATCAAAAGAACCCCAAAATCCTGGAGGTTCTGCCCAAAAAATCTGACAAAACCACGCTGGGGATAAAAATCTTTCCGCCAAGACCCTCCTTTAGCCTTCCTTGCCCTCCTCCTCCTCCTCACACACCACTCCATCCCCCACAAAATTTCCCCCTTCTCAGGGAAATCCTGGCTCTGGAGATGGACCCTCCGGCTACCACTTCACCCCTGCGGCTGCCCCGGGCCAGAAGGCGGGGATTGAGCCATTTGGGGATTTTCTAGAAGCAAAAGGAGCAAAGCGAAACCCCGGGAGCCCCTTCCATTCCCCAATCCCCTAGTCCATGGGCTGCAGTCATCATGCTCTAGTGCAGTTCACTCTCTTCACAAGTTGGAAGCCCACGAGAAGCACAGTTAGGACGCCACATTTTAAGAAAGCAAACTTCCAGCTCTTCAAGGAGTTAGGAAATAGGACCCCGGGGGAAACTGCCCTTAGGGACAAGGCAGCAGAACAAAGGAAAAAGGGATTTGTAAGTCCTTCCTCTAGAAATCCATTAGACCCAGCTTCATAGAAACGACACCGGTCTGGATGCTGGTGGTTAAAGAGGATGGATTTTGGGGGGGGGTTAAATTAGGAGAATTAATTGGGCGATCACTTCAAATGAGGTCAAATTAAAACTGGAGGCATTTTGCTGGCTGTGAGGGACTGGAGTGTGCAAGCCTCGGGCCACAAAACTCAATGGAACTTGAGTTTGTCCTGGGCAAAAAGGGCAAACCTGAGGCTTTTGCACAAGGAGGGGCCGCTCTGAACCTCACGGCTCCGGGGAAGGTCTCCCCGACTCCAAAAAGACAGAACGTTGGGGGTTGAAAGTCAAATAAAACCACCAAGAGGCACCTGGGCAAGGGCAATCCTCCAGCTGCCCTTCCCTTCTGCCCCCCACCCCCCACCACAACCAGGGTGCTTTTCTGAACCCAAAGGAGGCATTTGGGGAAGAAAAAGGGAGGGCTGACCTTCCGCGCTCACCTCAGGGCAAGTCCCAGCACAGGGAGGTCCCGGCATCCCCGGAGGAGCCGCAGGCGCTGTGGGGCTGCGGGTGGTGACGCCCCGGCGTGGGCTTGTCTTTGGGGGTCGCACGTGGCCTCTTCTTCTGCTGGCAGACGGCCTGCAAACCAGGGACAAAATAACTTGAAATGGCTCAAAAAGGCAGAAAAATAAGATTTTTTGGCCATGGATTTCACGCGGTTTATCAGCCCAGGTAAAGTCTAAACAGCCAAAAAACCAATGGGAAAACAGTCTGCAAAGCCACAACGGGGTGCAAGAAAAACTCTATTATTTCCACTGTCCCAAGCGGAAAAGCACTTTCCTCCACAAAATCTATCAAAGGGGCTGAAAAGGTGCAATTCCCACGCACTGAAGCCACACAGCCACCCCGTTCCCCCGCCCACCAAAAATTAAAATAATATCTATTTCCGTGAAGCAAATCCCTCTTTCCTGGCAAGGAACGTTTGAGCAGATGGATTCGTCCAGGAAAGAAACCCCCCCAGCAGCTTTTTTACCTCGCCTTTGGCTTTTTCCACCTCATCCCGGACTCTCTTGACCCTTTTCTCCAGCAGGCGAGGTCAGGTGCTGCCAAATCGGATCTTTTTCTTCCATGTATAATAGTATTCCACACACTGGGCCACGGTCTTAGTCTGTATCTAAGGGGAGAAATGCAGGGATATTAAAGACTCCCTTGTCATTACAAATGAGGGCAAATGATGTCTTGTCCCGATGGGTTTTTAGCAGGAAGAAGGGTCCTAAGGACAGGATTCCAACGGGGGATTGAAAATAGGACTTCCTGGGTTAAAAGCGTCCCCGCTAACGAGCTCCGCCCCCGTCCAACGGCTTTACCTCCTTCTGGATGAGGCGAAAATTCTTCTTGTGAACATAACAGGCCTCTTTAAATAACTGCTGTTCCACTGGGGTCCAAGTGTCCGAGCCTTGGGATAAACAGCCACAGGCAAATTATTACAAGAGGCATTTCCCTGCCTCAAAAAGCCCCACAAATGGATTAAAACTATTATTTTCCCCACCGAAAACCAACATTTTAAAGAATAATTCCAATATCAAAGGGATCTGTTCTCATCCCATTTTCCTGCGTAATGGTAATCAGCCAAGGGGTGGCATTCGGATCTCCGGGGGGGCCCAGAGCACAGCATTTCCAGAGCTTCCTGCCAGATTTAATGGGAAAAAAGGACTCCAGTTCCTCCGGCAGAGGAGGAAAAGGGGCAATTCTCGCTCCTCGTAGAGAGGGGCAGGCACCCAGTGGTGTTCAATCAAAGAAGAGGGAGCAAATCAGAGCCGCTCGGGGCTTCAGCGAGGGCAGATCTGGGGTTTTCTCTCAGAGTCCCTCAGTCACAGGAGAAATCCCATTCTCCCAACTGTCCCAGAATCCAAACAAGCTCCAACGGATGCACCGGGACGGGCTCTGTCACCCCACCAGACCTTAACGCCGCCACGGGCGGCACCCGGCGCCTTGAGCAAAGAGATTCCGGCCCCTGGAAGAGCCAACTCAGAGCAACTCCCAGCTCAAACCAGTCACAAAGCGGGTTCTTCAGGGGGAAGCGCTGCTCCCTACCGCAACGTTGCCCCGAGCCTCGTGCAGGCAATGCAGAGCCAGCTCCGCGTTCAGCCCTGCCCCGGCTCTGCCGCTGGAAGAGGCCATCTTCAGCAGCTTTGAAACTACAAAGGCAAGAAAAAACACCAACGAGTCAGGTTTTCCTCAAAGAAGGAGAAAAGATGCCACAGGAGATGGATGGGAAATGGAGGAAGGGCAGAAAACAGACCGGAAACCAGAAAAGTACCAGAAAAAAGGCCCATATTCCAACTATTGCCACAGGAAGAGCAGCTTTTGGAGCGGGATCTCCAGAGAGAAACTCCTCCCTGGCTGCAGATGACCTGGGACCGCCAAAACCCCCCCTTTCTCATGGAAGATGCTCCCCAGAGCACCATCGGCTCTTATCTAGCCACTTTCCTCCCAAAAACGAGCCATCTCCTTCCCTCCAACGCTACGCGGCCAAGACAAGACGGGAGAGAACCCAAACGCCCTATCAAGTAACTCTGAAAAGGTGGAATTTGCCCCTTTCCCACAAGAAAAGCCTGAAGAGAAACCTTTCTCCTGCGGCTCGGGCTTGCTTTCCACGTCACCCCAGGGCTTCCAAACCAGGGAGGCTCCTTCCTCCTCCTCTTCCAAGAGGGATCTGTCCCGCAGGGCAGGCAGCTCCGCCTGCAACTGCTCCCCGACATTGATGCGGCTGAAAGGGGGAGGAAGAGGAGGGGGAGGAAGGCACGTCGGGAATGGATACGGCGCAACAAATGCTAAAAAAGAGGGAAAACGTGGTGAGTTGGGGCAAAACCGGTCCCTATTGCCCAGCAAAACATCACTCAGTCTTCCGCCACCAACTTCCAACGCCCCTTCCCACCCCCAGCGTTACCCTTTGGCCACTGGAGGCTTTTTGGGCCCCATCGGGCAGGACAATTTGGGGGTTTCCCCAAAAAACCAATCCAACTGCTGAATGTCACTCTCCACAGCGGTAGGAAGCTGCCACAGCCACGGCCAGCGAGCGACCGCCGCCTCGGAATGTTGTGTGGAACGCGGGAGGCCGGCAACGGCCTGTGACGTCAGCAAAACCAGTGCTTTACTGGGACAGCACTGGGCGTTTGGGGGGGTTTCTGGCCCATATGGGGGACCCTCCACCCAAAAACACGCTGTGGAGAAGGGGCCGAGCGACACCCACCCCCACCCCCAGTTCCCTCCTCCCGTTTTCCCAGGGGTCGCCCTCATTCCCACGGCTCAACGTGGATTTTTGCCTCATCCTCCATCAAAAGAACCCCAAAATCCTGGAGGTTCTGCCCAAAAACTCTGACAAAAGCACGCTGGGGATAAAAATCTTTCCGCCAAGACCCTCCTTTAGCCTTCCTTGCCCTCCTCCTCCTCCTCACACACCACTCCATCCCCCACAAAATTTCCCCCTTCTCAGGGAAATCCTGGCTCTGGAGATGGACCCTCCGGCTACCACTTCACCCCTGCGGCTGCCCCGGGCCAGAAGGCGGGGATTGAGCCATTTGGGGCTTTTCTAGAAGCAAAAGGAGCAAAGCGAAACCCCGGGAGCCCTTTCCATCCCCCAATCCCCTAGTCCATGGGCTGCAGTCATCATGCTCTAGTGCAGTTCACTCTCTTCACAAGTTGGAAGCCCACGAGAAGCACAGTTAGGACGCCACATTTTAAGAAAGCAAACTTCCAGCTCTTCAAGGAGTTAGGAAATAGGACCCCGTGGGAAACTGCCCTTAGGGACAAGGCAGCAGAACAAAGGAAAAAGGGATTTGTAAGTCCTTCCTCTAGAAATCCATTAGACCCAGCTTCATAGAAACGACACCGGTCTGGATGCTGGTGGTTAAAGAGGATGGATTTTGGGGGGGTTAAATTAGGAGAATTAATTGGGCGATCACTTCAAATGAGGTCAAATTAAAACTGGAGGCATTTTGCTGGCTGTGAGGGACTGGAGTGGGCAAGCCTCGGGACACAAAACTCAATGGAACTTGAGTTTGTCCTGGGCAAAAAGGGGAAACCTGAGGCTTTTGCACAAGGAGGGGCCGCTCTGAACCTCACGGCTCCGGGGAAGGTCTCCCCGACTCCAAAAAGACAGAACGTTGGGGGTTGAAAGTCAAATAAAACCACCAAGAGGCACCTGGGCAAGGGCAATCCTCCAGCTGCCCTCCCCTCTGCCACCCACCTCCCCCCACCCCCCACCCCGGGTGTTTTTTTGAGCCCAAAGTAGGCTTTTGGGGAAGAAAAAGGGAGGGCTGACCTTCCGCACTCACCTCAGGGCAAGTCCCAGCACAGGGAGGTCCCGGCATCCCCGGAGGAGCCGCAGGCGCTGTGGGGCTGCGGGTGGTGACACCCCGGCGTGGGCTTGTCTTTGGGGGTCGCACGTGGCCTCTTCTTCTGGTGGCAGACGGCCTGCAAACCAGGGACAAAATAACTTGAAATGGCTCAAAAAGGCAGAAAAATAAGATTTTTTGGCCATGGATTTCACCCGGTTTATCAGCCCAGGTCAAGTCTAAACAGCCAAAAAACCAATGGGAAAACAGGGTGCAAAGCCACAACGGGGTGCAAGAAAAACTCTATTATTTCCACTGTCCCAAGCGGAAAAGCACTTTCCTCCACAAAATCTATCAAAGGGGCTGAAAAGGTGCAATTCCCACGCACTGAAGCCACACAGCCACCCCCTTCCCCCGCCCACCAAAAATTCAAATAATATCTATTTCCGTGAAGCAAATCCCTCTTTCCTGGCAAGGAACGTTTGAGCAGATGGATTCGTCCAAGAAACAAACCCCCCCAGCAGCTTTTTTACCTCGCCTTTGGCTTTTTCCACCTCATCCCGGACTCTCTTGACCCTTTTCTCCAGCAGGCGAGGTCAGGTGCTGCCAAATCGGATCTTTTTCTTCCATGTATAATAGTATTCCACACACTGGGCCACGGTCTTAGTCTGTATCTAAGGGGAGAAATGCAGGGATATTAAAGACTCCCTTGTCATTACAAATGAGGGCAAATGATGTCTTGTCCCGATGGGTTTTTAGCAGGAAGAAGGGTCCTAAGGACAGGATTCCAACGGGGGATTGAAAATAGGACTTCCTGGGTTAAAAGCGTCCCCGCTAACGAGCTCCGCCCCCGTCCAACGGCTTTACCTCCTTCTGGATGAGGCGAAAATTCTTCTTGTGAACATAACAGGCCTCTTTAAATAACTGCTGTTCCACTGGGGTCCAAGTGTCCGAGCCTTGGGATAAACAGCCACAGGCAAATTATTACAAGAGGCATTTCCCTGCCTCAAAAAGCCCCACAAATGGATTAAAACTATTATTTTCCCCACCGAAAACCAACATTTTAAAGAATAATTCCAATATCAAAGGGATCTGTTCTCATCCCATTTTCCTGCGTAATGGTAATCAGCCAAGGGGTGGCATTCGGATCTCCGGGGGGGCCCAGAGCACAGCATTTCCAGAGCTTCCTGCCAGATTTAATGGGAAAAAAGGACTCCAGTTCCTCCGGCAGAGGAGGAAAAGGGGCAATTCTCGCTCCTCGTAGAGAGGGGCAGGCACCCAGTGGTGTTCAATCAAAGAAGAGGGAGCAAATCAGAGCCGCTCGGGGCTTCAGCGAGGGCAGATCTGGGGTTTTCTCTCAGAGTCCCTCAGTCACAGGAGAAATCCCATTCTCCCAACTGTCCCAGAATCCAAACAAGCTCCAACGGATGCACCGGGACGGGCTCTGTCACCCCACCAGACCTTAACGCCGCCACGGGCAGCACCCGGCGCCTTGAGCAAAGAGATTCCGGCCCCTGGAAGAGCCAACTCAGAGCAACTCCCAGCTCAAACCAGTCACAAAGCGGGTTCTTCAGGGGGAAGCGCTGCTCCCTACCGCAACGTTGCCCCGAGCCTCGTGCAGGCAATGCAGAGCCAGCTCCGCGTTCAGCCCTGCCCCGGCTCTGCCGCTGGAAGAGGCCATCTTCAGCAGCTTTGAAACTACAAAGGCAAGAAAAAACACCAACGAGTCAGGTTTTCCTCAAAGAAGGAGAAAAGATGCCACAGGAGATGGATGGGAAATGGAGGAAGGGCAGAAAACAGACCGGAAACCAGAAAAGTACCAGAAAAAAGGCCCATATTCCAACTATTGCCACAGGAAGAGCAGCTTTTGGAGCGGGATCTCCAGAGAGAAACTCCTCCCTGGCTGCAGATGACCTGGGACCGCCAAAACCCCCCCTTTCTCATGGAAGATGCTCCCCAGAGCACCATCGGCTCTTATCTAGCCACTTTCCTCCCAAAAACGAGCCATCTCCTTCCCTCCAACGCTACGCGGCCAAGACAAGACGGGAGAGAACCCAAACGCCCTATCAAGTAACTCTGAAAAGGTGGAATTTGCCCCTTTCCCACAAGAAAAGCCTGAAGAGAAACCTTTCTCCTGCGGCTCGGGCTTGCTTTCCACGTCACCCCAGGGCTTCCAAACCAGGGAGGCTCCTTCCTCCTCCTCTTCCAAGAGGGATCTGTCCCGCAGGGCAGGCAGCTCCGCCTGCAACTGCTCCCCGACATTGATGCGGCTGAAAGGGGGAGGAAGAGGAGGGGGAGGAAGGCACGTCGGGAATGGATACGGCGCAACAAATGCTAAAAAAGAGGGAAAACGTGGTGAGTTGGGGCAAAACCGGTCCCTATTGCCCAGCAAAACATCACTCAGTCTTCCGCCACCAACTTCCAACGCCCCTTCCCACCCCCAGCGTTACCCTTTGGCCACTGGAGGCTTTTTGGGCCCCATCGGGCAGGACAATTTGGGGGTTTCCCCAAAAAACCAATCCAACTGCTGAATGTCACTCTCCACAGCGGTAGGAAGCTGCCACAGCCACGGCCAGCGAGCGACCGCCGCCTCGGAATGTTGTGTGGAACGCGGGAGGCCGGCAACGGCCTGTGACGTCAGCAAAACCAGTGCTTTACTGGGACAGCACTGGGCGTTTGGGGGGGTTTCTGGCCCATATGGGGGACCCTCCACCCAAAAACACGCTGTGGAGAAGGGGCCGAGCGACACCCACCCCCACCCCCAGTTCCCTCCTCCCGTTTTCCCAGGGGTCGCCCTCATTCCCACGGCTCAACGTGGATTTTTGCCTCATCCTCCATCAAAAGAACCCCAAAATCCTGGAGGTTCTGCCCAAAAAATCTGACAAAACCACGCTGGGGATAAAAATCTTTCCGCCAAGACCCTCCTTTAGCCTTCCTTGCCCTCCTCCTCCTCCTCACACACCACTCCATCCCCCACAAAATTTCCCCCTTCTCAGGGAAATCAGGGCTCTGGAGATGGACCCTCCGGCTACCACTTCACCCCTGCGGCTGCCCCGGGCCAGAAGGCGGGGATTGAGCCATTTGGGGCTTTTCTAGAAGCAAAAGGAGCAAAGCGAAACCCTGAGGGCCATTTCCATCCCTCCTCCCCCAATCCCCAGGGAAAAATCCCCTCCTTTTTACTCTTTCCAGCTTTTTTGGGAGGCAAAAGCAAAGCCGGGGTCTGTGGGCTCAAATCCTCGGCTCCAGGTGTCAAAACCAGTAAGCAGAAGCCGAGCCCAGTAGGGAAACTGGGATGAGTGGGCGGCTGCGCCCCGGACACGCCGGTTTGGGTCCAACCACCACCTCTTTTTAATGATTGGATTCAGTTTTGAACCCCAAACTCGTACCATAAAAACCAGGCGGTGGCTTTAGGAGGAGCTCCAACTGCTCCGTGTCAACACCCAGGTTTCCACCGCAGTCATTGATCCCCCAGGAAGGGGGAGAATGTTTGAATTTAGGAATTCTCTGGTAGAAAATGGCTCCAAATGGGTGGAGTTGCTGGATTTAATGACAGCTGGTTGGATTCCTTTCCAGTTCTCCTGAGAACAAGAGCTGGGGAGAAGAAACCCCCCCGCCAGCTTTTGTGTGGCCAGAGACAGAGCTCAAAGGAATAAAAGTCATTTCCCAAATCGTCTTGAAATCCTTCAAATCTCCTCCTCAAAGCCCAAGGATTTCCCCAGCTTTCCCATCCCCCTTGACACTTCCCACCTCCCCTTTTCTTTTCCTGCAGCTCCAGGTGATTAACGGGGGACGTATTTCCAATCAATTCCTCCCACGGACCCTGCAACCTTTGCCAAAGTCTCACCAAAACAAAGGCCTTTTGCCTAAATACACTCAAAGCACGAAAAATTGCCACCCACCTGCTTCCTGGCTGCTGTCGTCACCGGGACCGAGACGGGACCCACCTTCATCTCCTCCCAAAAGCATCTCGGGCTTTTGAGGGACAATTTCCATCTCCTGCTGTCTCCAGCCACAGTTTCTGGGCACAAACAAGGGCAGGAGGGGGTTTTCTGCCATCAGCCAAGTCAAAGACATCCAAACTTTGCTGGTCCATGGGGGCTGCCCAGCCAAGGAGATGTCCCTTAATTATATCGACTGGCAACTTCTATTATCATCAGAAGGTTGATCAGACTCGGTCCATAGACCCCAGCTCCAGCGTCACCACCCCAACGGGCTCCAGTCTGTGAGACTCGCACAGGCTCAGCTGAGAAAATGATGGCTCCAAAGGAAATGTAGCTCCAGGAGACAGAGCTCCACGGCCTGAGCGCAGCACTAACCAGAAGCTTTACTGACTCAACCGCTGCTTTTCTACCCAAACGCTGCTCATCTCCAGGGAGAGAAAGCTGCTTTAGCCACTTCTCCTCCAAAGCCCTCACAGGGCTAAAGCCACACAGTCAGGAGCACCCCTCTGCACAGAGACACAGCCAGCACAAAGGAAACCCTTTGGGAAATCCATCGGGACACCCATTCCAGCAGAAAAGAGAATCCTTACCAGGCTGGTGGCAAAACTCCCCGCGTCTCTGGGCCAGGGGGACGTCACCAACGCGTCCGCACCTCTGAGGGTTGGGGTCCACCACAAGGCTGGTTTCCGTTCTGTCACATCCTCGGAGCTAAAACTGTCGGCAGGAGATGCCTCATCCGGGGACTCGGAACCACCCGGGCACCTGACCTGCAGAACACAAGTACCTCTCAAGAGACCTTGATGTCCTGCATTAACACACCAGCCCACTCTTGAGATCACACAGCCACACAATGGTCACAGTTGGAAGGCGCCTTAAAGCCCCTCCAGTGCCACCCCCTGCCCTGGGCAGGGACACCTCCCACCACACCAGGCTGCTCCAAGACCCCTCCAACCCGGCCTGGAACCCCTCCAGGGATGGGGCAGCCACAGCTTCTCGGGGCAACCTGGGCCAGGCTCTCACCACCCCCCCAGCAAACCATTTCCTCCCCACATCTCATCTCAATCTCCCCTCTTCCAGTGGCAAACCCTTCCCCCTCCTCCCACGGCTCCCCTCCCTCATCCAGAGTCCCTCCCCAGCTTTCCTGGAGCCCCCCCCTTTCGGGACTGGAAGGGGCACAAAGGTCTCCCTGGAGCCTTCCCTTCTCCAGCCTGAACCCCCCCAACTCTCTGTCCTCACAGCAGAGGGGCTCCAGCAGCCCTCACCCCCTCCCCTCCAGCACTTTTTGGGGGGTGCCTGCGCTCCCTGGCCCCGTGACAGACCCCTCCAGTCACTGGGGTGGGAGGAGGGGGTGCCAGTGTTTTTTAGGTATTTTTTCTCTACAGTGCAGTATAAACGGCTCGGTCGGGGCTGGCGCTTCTCTGTGCACACCGTAGATTAGAAAGGAGGGGGACCCCAAAAAACACACCCTCTCACACCCTAAAATCATTCCTTCTCCCACCCCCTCTAAAACCACCCATTCTCCCACCCTCCAACCCCAAAAATCCCTCTTCCAGACCCCATACCCTTAAAAAACACCCCTCTCCCAACCCTGCACCCCAAAAATCTCCTCCCATCACAAACTCCCCTTACCAGCTCCAAAAAACCCAACCCCTAACCCACCCTCTCCCAAACCCCCTCTCCCTAACACCCCCAAAACCACCCTCAACACCCCCCATCCCAAAAGACCCTCTCCCACCCCAAACCCCAACTCACTTCTGACGCAGAAGCTCTTCCCTCTTCTGTCACCAGCTTCTTGATAGCCCCAAAAACCTCCTGTCATTCCCGGGGGTCAATAGGGTTAACGAGGGGCAGCACTAACAAGCCCCATCCCCCATTATGTTCTACCCTGGCTGCAGCCAGAGCCGGCAAAGAAATTTCCAGACAGCACCTGGAAAAGGGGGTGTCAATGTGGGGGAGAGGGCCACCAATGGGAAATGGGATATGGGGGGGGAAGGGGGTCTCGGGCGGGAGGCCTCACCATCTTTGGGTGAGTTGCCCTTCATGAAGATGAAGCTGAGGATGACCATAAGGAGCCCCAGCTTGGCCGTCTGGGTGTCCCTGGGGCCTGAGGGGGGACGGCAGAGGGGTATCACCCCCCTGAATAGGGAGGGGGAAGCTCTAACGGGGTCTGCCTGCCTCCCAAAATATGACCCCTCCCCTTCTGCCCATGCGCTCGTGCCAGCACCGCCCACCCTGGAAAACACCGCTGCCCATTGGCCCGCTCACTGCTCTCATCCCGCCCACCGCCCCCTCTTCAAGCCGCCCATTGGGCCAGCGGCTGCACTTGCCCCGCCCCCTCTCTCCTGCGAGGGCTCCCCTCAGGTGGTGAAAAAGGCGGGAAAGGCGCCCCTGTCCCCTTTCCCCTCAGGGCCACAAAATGGCCACGCCGCTTGGCTTGAACCGTTAAAAACAAGATAAAAACTCCCCCAAACCACCCCAAATAGCCAGTTTTACCAAAAGAAGGGATTTAAAGCACCTGTGCTGACCCCGCCCCTCGCAAGGCACCACCAGAGCCCTTCCCTTCCAGGGAGTGACAGGAGGTTTTTGGGGCTATCAAGAAGCTGGTGATGGAAGAGCTTGTGAGGCAGAAGTGAGTTGGGGTTTGGGGTGGGAGAGGGTCTTTTGGGATGGGGGGTGTTGAGGGTGGGTTAGTGGGGGTTTGGGAGAAGGGTTTGGGAGAGTGGGGGTTTGGGTTTGGTTTTTTTAAGCTGGTAAGGGGAGTTTGTGATGGGAGGGGATTTGGGGGTGCAGGGTTGGGAGGAGGGGTGTTCTTTGGGGGTGGGGGGTTTGGGAGAGGGTTTTTTGGTGGGGGTGGGAGAATGTGGGGGGTTTTGGGGCTGTCTGGGTTGGGAGAGAAGGGAGTTTGGGTTGGGAGAGGGTTTTTTGGGGGATGGAGGAGTTGGGAGAGGGGTCTTTTTGGGTGAGGAAGTGTGTTTTGGGGTGGGGGGTGAGAGAATTGGTGGTTTTTGGGGTGGGGGGGGTTGGGAAAACGGGTGTTTTTGTGGTGCCCCCCCCTTCCCAGTCCCTGGTGCGCACAGAGCAGCACCTGCCCCGTCCGGGCCGTTTATACTGCACTGCAGAGAAAAAACAGCTGAAAACCACTGACAAACACACCTCCCCCCCACACACACACCCCCACACACCCAAACCAAGTGAATGGAGGGGTCTGTCATGGGCCGAGGGGGTGCAGGTACCCCCCAAAAGGTGCTGGAGGGGAGGGGGTCACCACCTCACACACACCCCCTTCTCATCCCCCTCGTAGGTACCTGGAGATCCCCCCCATCACCCTGTTGGACCCCCCTGGAAGCCCCCAAAATTAATGCCCCCCACCCCCAATAACGCTTGGGGACGGTGACCAGGGCTTTGGCAAGGGGGGCGGCTGATGTCAATGTTCTACGGGGCAAAATGGGGTTCTGGGGGAGGTTCCCCAAAATCTACCACCCCCCCCAATTTCAGGGGGGTTTAATGAGATCTGTCCCCTCTTTTGGGGTTTTTTTTTGGGCTCCTCCCTTACCTGTGGCCGCACGCGGTGGGTGTTCACTGCCTCCCCCTCGTACCCTGGTTCCCCGGGAGGCAACAGCGTTTGGGGGGGCCAGCCCCCTTTTTGGGGGTGGTGTCCCTGTTTTGGGGGGCACACCCGGGGAGGGGACAGTCCCCTTTTTGGGGAGGTTGTCCCCTTTTTTGGGGTCAGACAGGGTGGGCAGTGCCATGGGGTGGGGCAACCCCTGGCCACGCCCTCCCTTGAAATGATGGGGGCTGCTGGGGCTGTGTCTTGGCCCTGTTAGCCCCACCCCTTTGTGGGTGTGGTCTTTCCCATTAGCCCCACCCCTTTGTGGGTGTGGCCTCCCCCCAGCTCTAGTGGGCGGGGCTCACTGTCAGCCCTGCCTCTTGCAGGAGGCCCTGTGGGCGTGGCTTGTTTCCCCTGGCTCCACCCCTTTGTGTCTCTGTCTCACCTGGGGGTGTGGCTTCCTCCCTTAGCCACGCCCCTTCCCTTCAGCTCCACCCCTTCTCCCTTAGCCATGCCCCTCTGTCCCTGCCTGTAGTAGCCCTTGGGGGTGTGGCTTGTTCCCTTAGCACCGCCCCCCAGGGTGTTCCCTATGGGTGTGACCTCCCTTGGCCCCACCCCTTCCCTGTGGCTCCGCCCCTGCCCATAGCCCAGCCCCTCCCTTGTGTGAGTGGTGGGTGTGGCCTCCCTTGGCCCCACCCCCTTTTCCTACCCCCACCCTTGTAGGGGTGCCTCCCACTGGTGGGCATGGCCTTGTCCTTTAGCTCCACCTCCTCCCTGAGTCTGTGGGCGTGGCCTCCCAGAGCCCCACCCCCTTCCCCCTAGCCCTGCCCTTCCCTGGGGTGACCCTGGTGGGTGTGGTCTCCTTAGCCCCACCCCCTTTCCCTTAGCCCCACCCCTTCCTGACCTGCCAGGTGGGTGTGGCCTCAGCCCTGCCCCTGTGCTTGCCCCTCCCACCCTCCTCCTTGTACCCCCCGCCCCCAGCCTGTCCCTGCTTGGTCCCACCTCACAGACATGTCCTGCCCCCCCTGCTGTCCCCGAGGGAGACCCCCGTGTCCCCCTCGATGCGGGTTGAGCTTCACTTGCTGGGCGAGGTTGTCTGCACCGATTTTTTTTGGGGGGTGGGCACGATTTTTGGGGGACCCCCCCACTTCAAGGTTCTCCCCTCGGTGTCGCTTCTGCCCCCCCAGGGTCTCACCTTGATGTTCCCTTCAATGATGGCGGGGTCGACGCAGATGGATACCACGCAAAGAACCTGGATGGGGGGAAAACGGGGGTCACCGATGCCCCCCCGCCCCCTCTTCTGTGATCACCCCCAAAGCAGTCCCCCCCCCCCCGTGCTGTGATCACCCCCAAAGCAGTGTCACCCCCCTGTGCTGTGAAAACCTGTCCCCTTGGGTGTGGGAGCAATCTCCGGCCCTTGAGTGCTGTGACCCTTGGGTGCTCCTTTTGAGCCTGGCCCTGGGGAGAGGGAGAAAGGTGGTTTTGAGGAAGAAAAGGTGGTTTTGAGGATGAAGTTGCCAAGAGGAAACCAAGCCAGGAGGATGAAACCACCAACGCCGTTTGCAGCTTAACGTCGCCAGGAGACGTTTCCTTCACTCGACGTCTTTCGTTCTATTTCTTGTGGCTTCATTTTTAAAAACTATTTTCAAACTTTCCCTCACAGCAGGGCCAACAACCTTCATAAAGCGAGTTTTGGGGTTTTGCACAGAGCTCAGGGCCCCAAAGCGCTCCCTGCGCTGGACTGTCCCTGTCACCTCGACCTCCTGTCACCGAGAGAGTCCCACCGGGAGGTGCTGGTGGCGGAAGAGGGTAAAAACCTTCCGTGAAACACCCAGTTCCTCCAGAAACCACGTTTCTGAGCAAGAGTGCCGAGGAAGGCGCTCTGTTCCGAGGAATGACTGTGTTTGTCCTGTCGTTGTCCCCCCGTCCCCTGCCCCGTGGGGTCTCCTTTCCCCCGTGCTGGTCAGGCCCTGTTTCTTCCTGGGCTTTGAGGAACGTTATCCCTGAAGATGCAGGAGAGACTGAGCCCCTTTTGCCTCTGGGACGGTCCCAGCAGCTCCTCAGCGAGGTGGGATCAGCTCTCCCGCAGTCCTGTGTGATGAGTGTGCCAGTTGTCCTGCTTCTCCACCCTCTGCCCAGAGCCAGAGGGACATGGGCAGGATGGAGGTGGCTCCTGTGACCCCCCTGAAGTCCCACCAGGCCAAGTGCAAGGTGCTGCCCCTGGGTCAGAGCAATGCCGGGTACAAATCCAGGCTGGGTGGAGAATGGCTGGAGACCAGCCCTGAGGAGAAGGGCTTGGGGGTGTTGGTGGGTGAGAAGCTCCACAGGAGCCAACAATGTGGAGTGTGGGCCAGAGGAGGCCACGGAGATGCTGGGAGGGCTGGAGCCCCTCTGCTGTCAGGACAGGCTGAGAGAGTTGGGGGGGGTTCAGGCTGGAGAAGGGAAGGCTCCGGGGAGACCTTTCTGCCCCTTCCAGTCCCTAAACAGGTGGGGCTCCAGGAAAGCTGGGGAGGGACTCTGGATGAGGGAGGGGAGCCGTGGGAGGAGGGGGAAGGGTTTGCCACTGGAAGAGGGGAGATTGAGATGAGATGTGGGGAGGAAATGGTTTGCTGGGGGGGATGGTGAGAGCCTGGCCCAGGTTGCCCCAAGAAGCTGTGGCTGCCCCATCCCTGGAGGGGTTCCAGGCCAGGTTGGAGGGGTCTTGGAGCAGCCTGGTGTGGTGGGAGGTGTCCCTGCCCAGGGCAGGGGGTGGGACTGGAGGGGCTTTAAGGCGCCTTCCAACTGTGACCATTGTGTGGTTGTGTGATCTCAAGAGCGTGCTGGTGTGTTAATGCAGGACATCAAGGTCTCTTGAGAGGTACTTGTGTTCTGCAGGTCAGGTGCCCGGGTGGTTCCGAGTCCCCGGATGAGGCATCTCCTGCCGACAGTTTTAGCTCCGAGGATGTGACAGAACGGAAACCAGCCTTGTGGTGGACCCCAACCCTCAGAGGTGCGGATGTGTTGGTGACGTCCCCCTGGCCCAGAGACGCGGGGAGTTTTGCCACCAGCCTGGTAAGGATTCTCTTTTCTGCTGGAATGGGTGTCCCGATGGATTTCCCAAAGGGTTTCCTTTGTGCTGGCTGTGTCTCTGTGCAGAGGGGTGCTCCTGACTGTGTGGCTTTAGCCCTGTGAGGGCTTTGGAGGAGAAGTGGCTAAAGCAGCTTTCTCTCCCTGGAGATGAGCAGCGTTTGGGTAGAAAAGCAGCGGTTGAGTCAGTAAAGCTTCTGGTTAGTGCTGCGCTCAGGCCGTGGAGCTCTGTCTCCTGGAGCTACATTTCCTTTGGAGCCATCATTTTCTCAGCTGAGCCTGTGCGAGTCTCACAGACTGGAGCCCGTTGGGGTGGTGATGCTGGAGCTGGGGTCTATGGACCAAGTCTGATCAACCTTCTGATGATAATAGAAGTTGCCAGTGGATATAATTAAGGGACATCTCCTTGGCTGGGCAGCCCCCATGGACCAGCAAAGTTTGGATGTCTTTGACTTGGCTGATGGCAGAAACCCCCCCCCGCCCTTGTTTGTGCCCAGAAACTGTGGCTGGAGGCAGCAGGAGATGGAAATTGTCCCTCAAAAGCCCGAGATGCTTTTGGGGGGGGTTTGCCCAAAACGAGGAAACGAGGGGTTTCGTCGCCCAATGTCACAGAGGGGGATGTGATGTCACAGAGGAAGGGTTGTGATGTCATAGGTTGGGGTTGTGAGGTTAGAGGTTTGGGGTGTGACGTCATAGAGTGGGGTTGTGGTGTCAAAGAGTGGGGTTGTGATGTCATTGAGGGTTGTGAGGTCATGGATGTTTTGACGTCATAGAGTGTGGTTGTGACGTCATAGAATGGGGTTGTGATGTCATAGAGGGGTTGTGACGTCATCGGGGATAGTGATGTCATAGAGGTAGGGCTGTGACGTCGTAGAGGGGGTTATTGATGTCATAGAGTGGGGTTGTGATGTCATAGACGGACGTTGTGATGTCATAGAGGTAGGGTGATTGTGATTTCACAGAGTTGGGTTGTGATGTCATAGAGTGGGATTGTGATATCATAGACTGGGATTATAATGTCATAGAGTGGGGTTGTGACGTCTTAGAGGGGGTTGTGACGTCATCTGGGATTGTGATGTCATAGAGGTAGGGTTGTGTCATCATAGAGGGGCGTTGTGATGTCATAGAGGGAGGGTTGTGATGTCATAAAGGGGGTTTGTGACGTCATAGAGGAGCGTTGTGATGTCATGTAGTGGGGTTTTGATGTCATAGAGAGGGTTATGATGTCATAGAGTGGTGTGATGTCATAGAGGTGGTTATGATGTCATAGAGTGGGGTTGAGATGTCACAGAGTGGTTTGTAACGTCATAGAGTGGGGTCGTGACGTCATAGAGTGGGGTCGTGACGTCATAGAGTGGGGTCGTGACGTCATAGAGTGTGGTTGTGACGTCATAGAGTGGGGTTGTGACGTCATAGAGGGAGGGTATTGATGTCATAGAGTGGGGTTGTGACGTCATAGAGTGGGGTTGTGACGTCATGGAGTGGGTTTGTGAGATCATAGACGGGGTTGTGACATCATAGAGGGGGTTGTGATATTATAGAGTGGGGTTGTTATGTCATAGAGGGGGTTATGACGTCATAGAGTGGGGTTGTGAGATCATAGACGGGGTTCTGATGTCACAGAATCGGGTTCTGATGTCACAGAGTCGGGTTGTGATGTCTTAGAGTGGGGATGTGACGTCAAAGAGGCGGTTGTGACGTCATCGGGGATTGTGATGTCATAGACTGGGGTTGTTATGTCATATGTTTCTATGAAGCTGGGTCTAATGGATTTCTAGAGGAAATTTTCTAGAGGAAATCTAGAGGTTTTTTGGCTGTTTAGACTTTACCTGGGCTGATAAACCGTGTGAAATCCATGGCCAAAAAATCTTATTTTTCTGCCTTTTTGAGCCATTTCAAGTTATTTTGTCCCTGGTTTGCAGGCCGTCTGCCACCAGAAGAAGAGGCCACGTGCGACCCCCAAAGACAAGCCCACGCCGGGGCATCACCATCCGCAGCCCCACAGCGCCTGCGGCTCCTCCGGGGATCCCGGGACCTCCCTGTGCTGGGACTTGCCCTGAGGTGAGTGCGGAAGGTCAGCCCTCCCTTTTTCTTCCCCAAATGCCTCCTTTGGGGTTGGGGGGCTGGGGGCAGAAGGGAAGGGCAGCTGGAGGATTGCCCTTGCCCAGGTGCCTCTTGGTGGTTTTATTTGACTTTCAACCCCCAACGTTCTGTCTTTTTGGAGTCAGGGAGACCTTCCCCGGAGCCGTGAGGTTCAGAGCGGCCCCTCCTTGTGCAAAAGCCTCAGGTTTCCCCTTTTTGCCCAGGACAAACTCAAGTTCCATTGAGTTTTGTGGCCCGAGGCTTGCCCACTCCAGTCCCTCACAGCCAGCAAAATGCCTCCAGTTTTAATTTGACCCCATTTGAAGTGATCGCCCAATTAATTCTCCTAATTTAACCCCCCCAGAATACATCCTCTTTAACCACCAGCATCCAGACCGGTGTCATTTCTATGAAGCTGGGTCTAATGGATTTCTAGAGGAAGGACTTACAAATCCCTTTTTCCTTTGTTCTGCTGCCTTGTCCCTAAGGGCAGTTTCCCACGGGGTCCTATTTCCTAACTCCTTGAAGAGCTGGAAGTTTGCTTTCTTAACATGTGCCGTCCTAACTGTGCTTCTCGTGGGCTTCCAACTTGTGAAGAGAGTGAACTGCACTAGAGCATGATGACTGCAGCCCATGGACTAGGTGATTGGGGGATGGAAAGGGCCCCCGGGGTTTCGCTTTGCTCCTTTTGCTTCTAGAAAAGCCCCAAATGGCTCAATGCCCGCCTTCTGGCCCGGGGCAGCCGCAGGGGTGAAGTGGTAGCCGGAGGGTCCATCTCCAGAGCCATGATTTCCCTGAGAACGGGGAAATTTTGTGGGGGATGGAGCGGTGTGTGAGGAGGAGGAGGGCAAGGAAGGCTAAAGGAGGGTCTTGGCGGAAAGATTTTTATCCCCAGCGTGGTTTTGTCAGATTTTTTGGGCAGAGCATCCAGGATTTTGGGGTTCTTTTGATGGAGGATGAGGCAAAAATCCACGTTGAGCCGTGGGAATGAGGGCGACCCCTGGGAAAACGGGAGGAGGGAACTGGGGGTGGGGGTGGGTGTCGCTCGGCCCCTTCTCCACAGCGTGTTTTTGGGTGGAGGGTCCCCCATATGGGCCAGAAGCCCCCCCAAAGGCCCAGTGCTGTCCCAGTAAAGCACTGGTTTTGCTGACGTCACAGGCCGTTGCCGGCCTCCCGCGTTCCACACAACATTCCGAGGCGGCGGTCGCTCGCTGGCCGTGGCTGTGGCAGCTTCCTACCGCTGTGGAGAGTGACATTCAGCAGTTGGATTGTTTTTTTGGGGAAACCCCCAAATTGTCCTGCCCGATGGGGCCCAAAAAGCCTCCAGTGGCCGAAGGGTAACGCTGGGGGTGGGAAGGGGCGGTGGAAGTTGGTGGCGGAAGACTGAGTGATGTTTTGCTGGGAAATAGGGACCGGTTTTGCCCCACCTCACCACGTTTTCCCTCTTTTTTTAGCGTTTGTTGCGCCATATCCATTCCCGACGTGCCTTCCTTCCCCTCTTCTTCCTCCCCCTTTCAGCCGCGTCAATGTCGGGGAGCAGTTGCAGGCGGAGCTGCCTGCCCTGCGGGACAGATCCCTCTTGGAAGAGGAGGACGAAGGAGCTTCCCTGGTTTGGAAGCCCTGGGGTGACATGGAAAGCAAGCCCGAGCCGCAGGAGAAAGGTTTCTCTTCAGGCTTTTCTTGTGGGAAAGGGGCAAATTCCCCCTTTTCAGAGTTACTTGATAGGGCGTTTGGGTTCTCTCCCGTCTTGTCTTGGCCCCGTAGCGTTGGAGGGAAGGAGATGGCTCGTTTTTGGGAGGAAAGTGGCTAGATAAGAGCCGATGGTGCTCTCGGGAGCATCTTCCATGAGAAAGGGGGGGGTTTGGCGGTCCCACCTCATCTGCAGCCAGGGAGGAGTTTCTCTCTGGAGATCCCGCTCCCAAAGCTCTTGAAAGAGCCTTTTTTTTGTCCATCAGAAGACTTTTGGCCTCATCCAGAAGGAGGTAAAGCCGTTGGAGCGGGGCGGAGCTGGTTAGCGGGGAGGCTTTTAACCCCGAAAGCCCTATTTTCAATCCCCCGTTGGAATCCTGTCCTTAGGGCCCTTCTTCCTGCTAAAAACCCAGCGGGAGAAGACATCATTGCCCTCCTTTGTAATGACAAGGGAGTCTTTAATATCCCTGGATTTCTCCCCGTAGATCCAGAGGCAAACCGTGGCCCAGTGTGTTGACTCTTGTTCCTTCTGGAGGAAGACAGTGCGATTTGGGTGCACCTGACCTCGCCTGCTGGAGAAAAGGGTCAAGAGAGTCCGGGATGAGGTGGAAAAAGCCAAAGGCGAGGTAAAAAAGCTGCTGGGGGGGTTTGTTTCCTCGACGAATCCATCTGCTCAAACGTTCCTTGCCAGGAAAGAGGGATTTGCTTCATGGAAAGAGATATTATTTTAATTTTTGGTGGGCGGGGGAACGGGGTGGCTGTGTGGCTTCAGTGCGTGGGAATTGCACCTTTTCAGCCCCTTTGATAGATTTTGTGGAGGAAAGTGCTTTTCCGCTTGGGACAGTGGAAATAATACAGTTTTTCTTGCACCCCGTTGTGGCTTTGCACCCCGTTTTCCCATTGGTTTTTTGGCTGTTTAGACTTTACCCGGGCTGATAAACCGCGTGAAATCCATGGCCAAAAAATCTTATTTTTCTGCCTTTTTGAGCCATTTCAAGTTATTTTGTCCCTGGTTTGCAGGCCGTCTGCCACCAGAAGAAGAGGCCACGTGCGACCCCCAAAGACAAGCCCACGCCGGGGCGTCACCACCCGCAGCCCCACAGCGCCTGCGGCTCCTCCGGGGATCCCGGGACCTCCCTGTGCTGGGACTTGCCCTGAGGTGAGTGTGGAAGGTCAGCCCTCCCTTTTTCTTCCCCAAATGCCTCCTTTGGGTTCAGAAAAGCCCCCTGGGGGAGGGGGGGTGGCGGGGGCAGAAGGGAAGGGCAGCTGGAGGATTGCCCTTGCGCAGGCGCCTCTTGGTGGTTTTATTTGACTTTCAACCCCCAACGTTCTGTCTTTTTGGAGTCGGGGAGACCTTCCCCGGAGCCGTGAGGTTCAGAGCGGCCCCTCCTTGTGCAAAAGCCTCAGGTTTCCCCTTTTTGCCCAGGACAAACTCAAGTTCCATTGAGTTTTGTGGCCCGAGGCTTGCCCACTCCAGTCCCTCACAGCCAGCAAAATGCCTCCAGTTTTAATTTGACCTCATTTGAAGTGATCGCCCAATTAATTCTCCTAATTTAACCCCCACCGATCCATCTTCTTTAACCACCAGCATCCAGACCGGTGTCGTTTCGATGAAGCTGGGTCTAATGGAGGAGTCCTTCTAGAGGAAGGACTTAAAAATCCCTTTTTCCTTTGTTCTGCTCCCTTGTCCCTAAGGGCAGTTTCCCACGGGGTCCTATTTCCTAACTCCTTGAAGAGCTGGAAGTTTGCTTTCTTAACATGTGGCGTCCTAACTGTGCTTCTCGTGGGCTTCCAACTTGTGAAGAGAGTGAACTGCACTAGAGCATGATGACTGCAGCCCATGGACTAGGGGATTGGGGGATGGAAAGGGCCCCTGGGGTTTCGCTTTGCTCCTTTTGCTTCTAGAAAAGCCCCAAATGGCTCAATGCCCGCCTTCTGGCCCGGGGCAGCCGCAGGGGTGAAGTGGTAGCCGGAGGGTCCATCTCCAGAGCCATGATTTCCCTGAGAAGGGGGAAATTTTGTGGGGGATGGAGTGGTGTGTGAGGAGCAGGAGGAGGGCAAGGAAGGCTAAAGGAGGGTCTTGGCGGAAAGATTTTTATCCCCAGCGTGGTTTTGTCAGATTTTTTGGGCAGAACCTCCAGGATTTTGGGGTTCTTTTGATGGAGGAGGAGGCAAAAATCCACGTTGAGCCGTGGGAATGAGGGCGACCCCTGGGAAAACGGGAGGAGGGAACTGGGGGTGGGGGTGGGTGTCGCTCGGCCCCTTCTCCACAGCGTGTTTTTGGGTGGAGGGTCCCCCATATGGGCCAGAAGCCCCCCCAAAGGCCCAGTGCTGTCCCAGTAAAGCACTGGTTTTGCTGACGTCACAGGCCGTTGCCGGCCTCCCGCGTTCCACACAACATTCCGAGGCGGCGGTCGCTCGCTGGCCGTGGCTGTGGCAGCTTCCTACCGCTGTGGAGAGTGACATTCAGCAGTTGGATTGGTTTTTTGGGGAAACCCCCAAATTGTCCTGCCCGATGGGGCCCAAAAAGCCTCCAGTGGCCGAAGGGTAACGCTGGGGGTGGGAAGGGGCGGTGGAAGTTGGTGGCGGAAGACTGAGTGATGTTTTGCTGGGAAATAGGGACCGGTTTTGCCCCACCTCACCACGTTTTCCCTCTTTTTTTAGCGTTTGTTGCGCCATATCCATTCCCGACGTGCCTTCCTCCCCCTCTTCTTCCTCCCCCTTTCAGCCGCGTCAATGTCGGGGAGCAGTTGCAGGCGGAGCTGCCTGCCCTGCGGGACAGATCCCTCTTGGAAGAGGAGGACGAAGGAGCCTCCCTGGTTTGGAAGCCCTGGGGTGACATGGAAAGCAAGCCCGAGCCGCAGGAGAAAGGTTTCTCTTCAGGCTTTTCTTGTGGGAAAGGGGCAAATTCCCCCTTTTCAGAGTTACTTGATAGGGCGTTTGGGTTCTCTCCCGTCTTGTCTTGGCCCCGTAGCGTTGGAGGGAAGGAGATGGCTCGTTTTTGGGAGGAAAGTGGCTAGATAAGAGCCGATGGTGCTCTCGGGAGCATCTTCCATGAGAAAGGGGGGGGTTTGGCGGTCCCACCTCATCTGCAGCCAGGGAGGAGTTTCTCTCTGGAGATCCCGCTCCAAAAGCTCTTGAAAGAGCCTTTTTTTTGTCCATCAGAAGACTTTTGGCCTCATCCAGAAGGAGGTAAAGCCGTTGGAGCAGGGCGGAGCTGGTTAGCGGGGAGGCTTTTAACCCCGAAAGCCCTATTTTCAATCCCCCGTTGGAATCCTGTCCTTAGGACCCTTCTTCCTGCTAAAAACCCAGCGGGAGAAGACATCATTGCCCTCCTTTGTAATGACAAGGGAGTCTTTAATATCCCTGGATTTCTCCCCGTAGATCCAGAGGCAAACCGTGGCCCAGTGTGTTGACTCTTGTTCCTTCTGGAGGAAGACAGTGCGATTTGGGTGCACCTGACCTCGCCTGCTGGAGAAAAGGGTCAAGAGAGTCCGGGATGAGGTGGAAAAAGCCAAAGGCGAGGTAAAAAAGCTGCTGGGGGGGTTTGTTTCCTCGACGAATCCATCTGCTCAAACGTTCCTTGCCAGGAAAGAGGGATTTGCTTCACGGAAATAGCTATTATTTTAATTTTTGGTGGGCGGGGGAACGGGGTGGCTGTGTGGCTTCAGTGCGTGGGAATTGCACCTTTTCAGCCCCTTTGATAGATTTTGTGGAGGAAAGTGCTTTTCCGCTTGGGACAGTGGAAATCATACAGTTTTTCTTGCACCCCGTTGTGGCTTTGCACCCCGTTTTCCCATTGGTTTTTTGGCTGTTTAGACTTTACCCGGGCTGATAAACCGCGTGAAATCCATGGCCAAAAAATCTTATTTTTCTGCCTTTTTGAGCCATTTCAAGTTATTTTGTCCCTGGTTTGCAGGCCGTCTGCCACCAGAAGAAGAGGCCACGTGCAACCCCCAAAGACAAGCCCACACCGGGGCGTCACCACCCGCAGCCCCACAGCGCCTGCGGCTCCTCCGGGGATCCCGGGACCTCCCTGTGCTGGGACTTGCCCTGAGGTGAGTGCGGAAGGTCAGCCCTCCCTTTTTCTTCCCCAAATGCCTCCTTTGGGTTCAGAAAAGCACCCTGGGGGAGGGGGTGGGTGGGCGGGGGCAGAAGGGAAGGGCAGCTGGAGGATTGCCCTTGCGCAGGCGCCTCTTGGTGGTTTTATTTGACTTTCAACCCCCAACGTTCTGTCTTTTTGGAGTCGGGGAGACCTTCCCCGGAGCCGTGAGGTTCAGAGCGGCCCCTCCTTGTGCAAAAGCCTCAGGTTTCCCCTTTTTGCCCAGGACAAACTCAAGTTCCATTGAGTTTTGTGGCCCGAGGCTTGCACACTCCAGTCCCTCACAGCCAGCAAAATGCCTCCAGTTTTAATTTGACCTCATTTGAAGTGATGGCCCAATTAATTCTCCTAATTTAACCCCCACCGATCCATCTTCTTTAACCACCAGCATCCAGACCGGTGTCGTTTCGATGAAGCTGGGTCTAATGGAGGAGTCCTTCTAGAGGAAGGACTTAAAAATCCCTTTTTCCTTTGTTCTGCTCCCTTGTCCCTAAGGGCAGTTTCCCATGGGGTCCTATTTCCTAACTCCTTGAAGAGCTGGAAGTTTGCTTTCTTAACATGTGGCGTCCTAACTGTGCTTCTCGTGGGCTTCCAACTTGTGAAGAGAGTGAACTGCACTAGAGCATGATGACTGCAGCCCATGGACTAGGGGATTGGGGGATGGAAAGGGCCCCCGGGGTTTCGCTTTGCTCCTTTTGCCTCTAGAAAAGCCCCAAATGGCTCAATGCCCGCCTTCTGGCCCGGGGCAGCCGCAGGGGTGAAGTGGTAGCCGGAGGGTCCATCTCCAGAGCCATGATTTCCCTGAGAAGGGGGAAATTTTGTGGGGGATGGAGTGGTGTGTGAGGAGCAGGAGGAGGGCAAGGAAGGCTAAAGGAGGGTCTTGGCGGAAAGATTTTTATCCCCAGCGTGGTTTTGTCAGATTTTTTGGGCAGAACATCCAGGATTTTGGGGTTCTTTTGATGGAGGATGAGGCAAAAATCCACGTTGAGCCGTGGGAATGAGGGCGGCCCCTGGGAAAACGGGAGGAGGGAACTGGGGGTGGGGGTGGGTGTCGCTCGGCCCCTTCTCCACAGCGTGTTTTTGGGTGGAGGGTCCCCCATATGGGCCAGAAACCCCCCCAAACGCCCAGTGCTGTCCCAGTAAAGCACTGGTTTTGCTGAGGTCACAGGCCGTTGCCGGCCTCCCGCGTTCCACACAACATTCCGAGGCGGCGGTCGCTCGCTGGCCGTGGCTGTGGCAGCTTCCTACCGCTGTGGAGAGTGACATTCAGCAGTTGGATTGGTTTTTTGGGGAAACCCCCAAATTGTCCTGCCCGATGGGGCCCAAAAAGCCTCCAGTGGCCGAAGGGTAACGCTGGGGGTGGGAAGGGGCGGTGGAAGTTGGTGGCGGAAGACTGAGTGATGTTTTGCTGGGAAATAGGGACCGGTTTTGCCCCACCTCACCACGTTTTCCCTCTTTTTTAGCGTTTGTTGCGCCGTATCCATTCCCGACGTGCCTTCCTCCCCCTCTTCTTCCTCCCCCTTTCAGCCGCGTCAATGTCGGGGAGCAGTTGCAGGCGGAGCTGCCTGCCCTGCGGGACAGATCCCTCTTGGAAGAGGAGGACGAAGGAGCCTCCCTGGTTTGGAAGCCCTGGGGTGACATGGAAAGCAAGCCCGAGCCGCAGGAGAAAGGTTTCTCTTCAGGCTTTTCTTGTGGGAAAGGGGCAAATTCCCCCTTTTCAGAGTTACTTGATAGGGCGTTTGGGTTCTCTCCCGTCTTGTCTTGGCCCCGTAGCGTTGGAGGGAAGGAGGTGGCTCGTTTTTGGGAGGAAAGTGGCTAGATAAGAGCCGATGGTGCTGTCGGGAGCATCTTCCATGAGAAAGGGGGGGGTTTGGCGGTCCCACCTCATCTGCAGCCAGGGAGGAGTTTCTCTCTGGAGATCCCGCTCCAAAAGCTCTTGAAAGAGCCTTTTTTTTGTCCATCAGAAGACTTTTGGCCTCATCCAGAAGGAGGTAAAGCCGTTGGAGCAGGGCGGAGCTGGTTAGCGGGGAGGCTTTTAACCCCGAAAGCCCTATTTTCAATCCCCCGTTGGAATCCTGTCCTTAGGACCCTTCTTCCTGCTCAAAACCCAGCGTGAGAAGACATCATTGCCCTCCTTTGTAATGACAAGGGAGTCTTTAATATCCCTGGATTTCTCCCCGTAGATCCAGAGGCAAACCGTGGCCCAGTGTGTTGACTCTTGTTCCTTCTGGAGGAAGACAGTGCGATTTGGGTGCACCTGACCTCGCCTGCTGGAGAAAAGGGTCAAGAGAGTCCGGGATGAGGTGGAAAAAGCCAAAGGCGAGGTAAAAAAGCTGCTGGGGGGGTTTGTTTCCTCGACGAATCCATCTGCTCAAACGTTCCTTGCCAGGAAAGAGGGATTTGCTTCACGGAAATAGCTATTATTTTAATTTTTGGTGGGCGGGGGAACGGGGTGGCTGTGTGGCTTCAGTGCGTGGGAATTGCACCTTTTCAGCCCCTTTGATAGATTTTGTGGAGGAAAGTGCTTTTCCGCTTGGGACAGTGGAAATCATACAGTTTTTCTTGCACCCCGTTGTGGCTTTGCACCCCGTTTTCCCATTGGTTTTTTGGCTGTTTAGACTTGACCTGGGCTGATAAACCGCGTGAAATCCATGGCCAAAAAATCTTATTTTTCTGCCTTTTTGAGCCATTTCAAGTTATTTTGTCCCTGGTTTGCAGGCCGTCTGCCACCAGAAGAAGAGGCCACGTGCAACCCCCAAAGACAAGCCCACACCGGGGCGTCACCACCCGCAGCCCCACAGCGCCTGCGGCTCCTCCGGGGATCCCGGGACCTCCCTGTGCTGGGACTTGCCCTGAGGTGAGTGCGGAAGGTCAGCCCTCCCTTTTTCTTCCCCAAATGCCTCCTTTGGGTTCAGAAAAGCACCCTGGGGGAGGGGGTGGGTGGGCGGGGGCAGAAGGGAAGGGCAGCTGGAGGATTGCCCTTGCGCAGGCGCCTCTTGGTGGTTTTATTTGACTTTCAACCCCCAACGTTCTGTCTTTTTGGAGTCGGGGAGACCTTCCCCGGAGCCGTGAGGTTCAGAGCGGCCCCTCCTTGTGCAAAAGCCTCAGGTTTCCCCTTTTTGCCCAGGACAAACTCAAGTTCCATTGAGTTTTGTGGCCCGAGGCTTGCACACTCCAGTCCCTCACAGCCAGCAAAATGCCTCCAGTTTTAATTTGACCTCATTTGAAGTGATGGCCCAATTAATTCTCCTAATTTAACCCCCACCGATCCATCTTCTTTAACCACCAGCATCCAGACCGGTGTCGTTTCGATGAAGCTGGGTCTAATGGAGGAGTCCTTCTAGAGGAAGGACTTAAAAATCCCTTTTTCCTTTGTTCTGCTCCCTTGTCCCTAAGGGCAGTTTCCCATGGGGTCCTATTTCCTAACTCCTTGAAGAGCTGGAAGTTTGCTTTCTTAACATGTGGCGTCCTAACTGTGCTTCTCGTGGGCTTCCAACTTGTGAAGAGAGTGAACTGCACTAGAGCATGATGACTGCAGCCCATGGACTAGGGGATTGGGGGATGGAAAGGGCCCCCGGGGTTTCGCTTTGCTCCTTTTGCCTCTAGAAAAGCCCCAAATGGCTCAATGCCCGCCTTCTGGCCCGGGGCAGCCGCAGGGGTGAAGTGGTAGCCGGAGGGTCCATCTCCAGAGCCATGATTTCCCTGAGAAGGGGGAAATTTTGTGGGGGATGGAGTGGTGTGTGAGGAGCAGGAGGAGGGCAAGGAAGGCTAAAGGAGGGTCTTGGCGGAAAGATTTTTATCCCCAGCGTGGTTTTGTCAGATTTTTTGGGCAGAACATCCAGGATTTTGGGGTTCTTTTGATGGAGGATGAGGCAAAAATCCACGTTGAGCCGTGGGAATGAGGGCGGCCCCTGGGAAAACGGGAGGAGGGAACTGGGGGTGGGGGTGGGTGTCGCTCGGCCCCTTCTCCACAGCGTGTTTTTGGGTGGAGGGTCCCCCATATGGGCCAGAAACCCCCCCAAACGCCCAGTGCTGTCCCAGTAAAGCACTGGTTTTGCTGAGGTCACAGGCCGTTGCCGGCCTCCCGCGTTCCACACAACATTCCGAGGCGGCGGTCGCTCGCTGGCCGTGGCTGTGGCAGCTTCCTACCGCTGTGGAGAGTGACATTCAGCAGTTGGATTGGTTTTTTGGGGAAACCCCCAAATTGTCCTGCCCGATGGGGCCCAAAAAGCCTCCAGTGGCCGAAGGGTAACGCTGGGGGTGGGAAGGGGCGGTGGAAGTTGGTGGCGGAAGACTGAGTGATGTTTTGCTGGGAAATAGGGACCGGTTTTGCCCCACCTCACCACGTTTTCCCTCTTTTTTAGCGTTTGTTGCGCCGTATCCATTCCCGACGTGCCTTCCTCCCCCTCTTCTTCCTCCCCCTTTCAGCCGCGTCAATGTCGGGGAGCAGTTGCAGGCGGAGCTGCCTGCCCTGCGGGACAGATCCCTCTTGGAAGAGGAGGACGAAGGAGCCTCCCTGGTTTGGAAGCCCTGGGGTGACATGGAAAGCAAGCCCGAGCCGCAGGAGAAAGGTTTCTCTTCAGGCTTTTCTTGTGGGAAAGGGGCAAATTCCCCCTTTTCAGAGTTACTTGATAGGGCGTTTGGGTTCTCTCCCGTCTTGTCTTGGCCCCGTAGCGTTGGAGGGAAGGAGGTGGCTCGTTTTTGGGAGGAAAGTGGCTAGATAAGAGCCGATGGTGCTGTCGGGAGCATCTTCCATGAGAAAGGGGGGGGTTTGGCGGTCCCACCTCATCTGCAGCCAGGGAGGAGTTTCTCTCTGGAGATCCCGCTCCAAAAGCTCTTGAAAGAGCCTTTTTTTTGTCCATCAGAAGACTTTTGGCCTCATCCAGAAGGAGGTAAAGCCGTTGGAGCGGGGCGGAGCTGGTTAGCGGGGAGGCTTTTAACCCCGAAAGCCCTATTTTCAATCCCCCGTTGGAATCCTGTCCTTAGGACCCTTCTTCCTGCTAAAACCCCAGCGGGAGAAGACATCATTGCCCTCCTTTGTAATGACAAGGGAGTCTTTAATATCCCTGGATTTCTCCCCATAGATCCAGAGGCAAACCGTGGCCCAGTGTGTTGACTCTTGTTCCTTCTGGAGGAAGACAGTGCGATTTGGGTGCACCTGACCTCGCCTGCTGGAGAAAAGGGTCAAGAGAGTCCGGGATGAGGTGGAAAAAGCCAAAGGCGAGGTAAAAAAGCTGCTGGGGGGGTTTGTTTCCTCGACGAATCCATCTGCTCAAACGTTCCTTGCCAGGAAAGAGGGATTTGCTTCACGGAAAGAGATAGTATTTTAATTTTTGGTGGGCGGGGGAACGGGGTGGCTGTGTGGCTTCAGTGCGTGGGAATTGCACCTTTTCAGCCCCTTTGATAGATTTTGTGGAGGAAAGTGCTTTTCCGCTTGGGACAGTGGAAATAATACAGTTTTTCTTGCACCCCGTTGTGGCTTTGCACCCCGTTTTCCCATTGGTTTTTTGGCTGTTTAGACTTTACCCGGGCTGATAAACCGCGTGAAATCCATGGCCAAAAAATCTTACTTTTCTGCCTTTTTGAGCCATTTCAAGTTATTTTGTCCCTGGTTTGCAGGCCGTCTGCCACCAGAAGAAGAGGCCACGTGCGACCCTGTCGTGGTTTAGCCTCAGACGGCAACAAAGGACCACGTGGCAGCCGCTCGCTCAGATGGGGCCCTCCCCCCCAGCGCGGCCGGGAGGGGAGAATCGGAAGAAAAAGGCAAAAACTCGTGGGTTGAGACAAAGGCAATTTAACAGAACAGCAAGGAGAGCAAGAAACAACAACAATAATAACACCGACAGAGGAATACACAACCACGAGTACGATACCACCGCTTGCCGATCGCACCCGGGACGCCCCCGCCCGCTCCGCTCCCCTGGGGGAAATGACTTCCTGCCCCTCCCCTTCCCCGGCTAGCTCCTGTTACCCCCTGAGCATGGCTCACATGGGATGGAATACCTGTGTCCCTGCTAGGTCCTGGGGAGAATTAACCCTATCCCCGCCAGACCCAGGACATCATCCACCCCTTATTCCATACCATTTCATGCCATGCCCAGATCTTACAGTTTCCAATTAAATACTATCAGTTTCCCCTGACATACATATATATATATATACATATGTATATCTCCATACAGGCGTAATGTCCTTAGTCTGTGCGCCATCACTCTAAAATGTCCGTTGAGTTCATATAGTCCATGACTTCGAGCTCCATCTGTTGGAACAGTCCCTCAGGGCATGCAAGATAGCGTGTGTGGAGCTGGACTGTCGCATGCTGTATTCTTGGGGCTTGTGGCTGATGTATCCGGTGCGGCTCATGTCCATGGTCCATGGGTTGAAGATGTCGATCTCAGTGAAGTTGCTGGACGCCAGCTGCTGAGGTCAGTTCTGGTCCCTTCGCTGCTGCACTTTACTTGGTTTTTCATCAGAGTCCATTTGTCATTAGTTTGGGTGATTCTTATTATAGTACAACCAATAGCAGTTACAGAAAATGAGATGTACAGTGGCAGGGTCATTTAGCAATTAACATCATACAGTTTCATTCACTGGCTATTCTCGCCCAAAATCAGGTCCCCGTGTGGTACACATCGAACTTCCCCATCCTTCCGCATCACCCACCAAGTGCACCCGGGTCCTTGAGCAAAGGCAATCCCACGGACAGGTTTGCCTTTGCCTGAGGCAGGACTAACCCAGACTGTCTTCCCTAACATATTCTTCATGTGCACTACGGGGACTTTATCTCCCTCCACAGTACGTGGAGGTTTTGATTGGGCAGGGCCAGCTCGGTTGGTAGACCCCCTGGTGTTAACTAGCCAGGTAGCCTTTGCTAAGTGTGTATCCCAATTTTTTAAAGTTCCACCACCCATTGCTCTCAGTGCAGTTTTTAACAGTCCATTGTACCGTTCTATCTTCCCAGAGGCTGGTGCATGATAAGGGATGTGATAGACCCATTCAATACCATGCTCTTTGGCCCAGGTGTCAATGAGGCTGTTTCGGAAATGAGTCCCGTTGTCCGACTCAATTCTCTCTGGGGTGCCATGTCGCCACAGGATTTGTTTTTCAAGGCCCAGGATGGTGTTCCGGGCGGTGGCATGGGGCACAGGATATGTTTCCAACCATCCAGTGGTTGCTTCCACCATTGTGAGCACATAGCGCTTGCCTTGACGGGTTTGTGGGAGTGTAATATAATCGATCTGCCAGGCCTCCCCATATTTGTATTTCAGCCATCGTCCTCCATACCAAAGAGGCTTTAATCGCTTGGCTTGCTTGATTGCAGCACATGTCTCACATTCGTGGATGACCTGTGCAATAGTGTCCATGGTCAAATCCACCCCTCGGTCACGAGCCCATCTATATGTAGCGTCTCTTCCTTGATGGCCTGAGGAGTCATGGGCCCATCGAGCTATGAATAATTCACCCTTATGTTGCCAGTCCAGATCCACCTCGGCCACTTCAATCTTAGCAGCCTGATCCACTTGCTGGTTGTTCTGATGTTCCTCAGTGGCCCAGCTCTTGGGTACATGGGCATCTACATGACGTACTTTCACAACCAGATTCTCTACCCGAGCAGCAATATCCTGCCACAATTCAGCAGCCCAGATGGGTTTGCCTCTGCGCTGCCAATTGCTCTGCTTCCACTGCCGTAACCACCCCCACAAGGCATTTGCCACCATCCATGAATCGGTGTAGAGATAAAGTACTGGCCATTTTTCCCGCTCAGCAATGTCCAGAGCCAGCTGAATTGCTTTCACCTCTGCAAACTGGCTTGATTCACCTTGCCCTTCAGTGGCTTCTGCAACTCGTCTTGTAGGACTCCACACGGCAGCCTTCCACTTTCTATGCTTTCCCACAATCCGGCAGGACCCATCAGTGAACAGGGCATATCTCTTCTCATTTTCTGGTAGTTCATTATACGGTGGAGCCTCTTCTGCACGCATCACCTCCTCCTCCGGTGACATTCCAAAATCCTTGCCTTCTGGCCAGTCCATAATCACCTCTAGAATTCCTGGGCGACTGGGGTTTCCCATTCGAGTTCGCTGCGTGATCAATGCAATCCACTTACTCCATGTAGCATCCGTTGCATGATGTGTAGCAGGGACCCTTTCTTTGAACATCCAACCCAGCACCGGCAGCCGAGGTGCCAAGAGGAGCTGTGCTTCCGTACCAACCACTTCTGAAGCAGCTCGAACCCCTTCGTATGCTGCCAGTATCTCCTTTTCTGTTGGAGTATAGCGGGCTTCAGATCCTCTGTATGCCCGACTCCAAAACCCTAGGGGTCGACCGCGTGTCTCCCCTGGTGCTTTCTGCCAGAGGCTCCAGGTAGGGCCGTTCTCCCCAGCTGCGGTGTAGAGCACGTTTTTAACATCTTGTCCTGCCCGGACTGGCCCCAGAGCTACTGCGTGGACTATTTCCTGTTTAATTTGTTCAAAAGCTTGTCGCTGCTCAGGACCCCATTTAAAATCGTTCTTCTTCCGGGTTACTTGATACAGAGGGCTCACAATCAGACTGTAATCTGGGATATGCATCCTCCAAAAACCCACAATGCCCAGGAAAGCTTGTGCTTCCTTTTTACTAGTTGGTGGAGACATAGCTGCGATTTTATTGATCACATCCATTGGGATCTGACGGCGTCCATCTTGCCATTTTACTCCTAAAAACTGGATCTCCTGTGCAGGTCCCTTGACCTTACTTCGTCTTATGGCAAAACCGGCTTTCAGAAGGATTTGAATTATTTTATTCCCCTTCTCAAAAACTTCTTCTGCTGTGTTGCCCCATACAATGATGTCGTCAATGTACTGCAGATGTTCCGGAGCTTCACCCTGTTCCAGTGCAGTCTGGATCAGTCCATGGCAAATGGTGGGGCTATGTTTCCACCCCTGGGGCAGTCGGTTCCAGGTGTACTGGACACCTCTCCAAGTGAAAGCGAACTGTGATCTGCACTCTGCTGCCAGAGGGATTGAGAAAAATGCATTAGCGATATCAATTGTAGCATACCATTTGGCCGCCTTGGACTCCAGTTCGTATTGGAGTTCTAACATGTCCGGCACGGCAGCACTCAGCGGTGGAGTAACTTCATTAAGGCCACGATAGTCCACAGTTAGCCTCCACTCTCCATTAGATTTCTGCACTGGCCATATGGGACTGTTAAAGGGCGAGCGAGTCTTGCTGATCACTCCTTGAATCTCTAGTTGACGAATCAGCTTGTGGATGGGGATCAGAGAATCTCGGTTAGTTCGATACTGCCGCCGATGAACTGTTGTGGTAGCAATTGGCACCTGTTGTTCTTCGACCCTCAACAACCCCACAACAGAAGGGTCCTCTGAGAGACCAGGCAAGGTAGACAACTGTTTAACTTCTTCCGCCTCCAAGGCAGCTATGCCAAAAGCCCACCGGTACCCTTTTGGGTCCTTAAAATACCCTCTCCTGAGATAATCTATACCAAGGATGCATGGAGCATCTGGACCAGTCACAATGGGATGCTTTTGCCACTCATTCCCTGTTAGGCTCACTTCAGCCTCCAGTACAGTCAATTCTTGGGATCCCCCTGTCACTCCAGAAATACAAATGGGTTCTGTCCCTCTATAGCTTGATGGTATTAGGGTACACTGTGCACCTGTGTCTACTAAAGCTCTATACTCCTGTGGCTCTGATGTGCCAGGCCATCGAATCCACACTGTCCAATAAACTCGGTTGTCCCTTTCCCCCACCTGGCTGGAGGCAGGGCCCCCCTAATACTGGTCATAGTATCCGTCACTCACCTCGTGCAGAAATGCTCTGGAGGTTCCTTCAAGGGGATCAGAAGTAGGCTCAGGCCTTCTATTCTGTTTGGGGAACTGCACATTGGAAACCGGGGCAGCACTTTTCCTGGGGAGATCTGCTTTTGTGGTTGTTCTTCCTTGCAATTCCTGTACCCGTGCCCGTAGGATTGAAGTAGGTTGTCCATCCCACTTCCTCATGTCCTCTCCGTGGTCACGCAAGCAGAACCACAGGGTGCTTCGTGGGGTGTACTCCCTGTATTCTCTATCTTGAGTGGAAAAACGTCTGTTCCTAACAGCTGAGATACTGGCTCGTACAGGCGGGGAGGACATATTCTCTTCAAGTTGCTGGACCTTCCGGGACAGTTTCTCCACAGCTGAGACGAGGGGAGAAGACAGATTTTCTTCATATTGCCGAAGTCGGGCAGCCACCTCATCCACTGTTGGTCCCTCTTCGCCTTTCCATTCCATCACTGCTAATGAGTTGGCATATGATGATGGTGCGCTCCGTACAAACTTCCGCCACATGGACCTTGTGCATTGGATCTCATCAGGATCTGTGGGAAACTGGGCATTGTCCAGGTCATAATAAATCATCTCCCGCACGGCTAATTCTCTCAGGTACTGAATACCTCTTTCCATGGTGGTCCACTTGCTCGGATGACATACAACATCTTCACTGAAGGGATACCTTTCCCTCACGCCTGACAGGAGTCGCCTCCAGAGGCTGAGAGCTTGTGTCCTTTTCCCAATTGCCTTGTCAATGCCCCCCTCTCTAGACAGAGATCCCAGCTGCCTGGCTTCCCTACTCTCCAATTCCAAGCTACCAGCTCCGTTGTCCCAGCACCGGAGCAGCCAGGTGACAATGTGCTCACCTGGAAGTCGGCTGAAATCTTTTCGCATGTCCCGCAGCTCACTCAGGGACAGGGATCGAGTGATTATCTCTGGTTCTGCCTCTTCCTCTTGTTCTCGTGACAACCCTGGATCATCGTCATCCTTCGCTGAGCGAACTGATTTCTTGGTGTATTTCTTCTTCTGGATAGGGGCAACTGATATGGGCACAGGTTGGTTTTCTGGTTCAGTTGCAGTGCCTGCCACTGGGGCCGGAGCAGCCACCGCGCCTGCTGCAGGGGCCGGAGCAGACACCGTGCCTGCCGCAGGGGCCGGAGCAACCACCGTGCCTGCCACAGGGGCCGGAGCAACCACCGCGCCTGCCGCAGGGGCTGGAGCAGACACCGTGCCTGCCGCAGGGGCCAGAGCAACCACCGTGCCTGCCGCAGGGGCCGGAGCAGACACCGTGCCTGCCACAGGGGCCGGAGCAGCCACCGTGCCTGCCACAGGGGCCGGGGCAGCCACCGCGCCTGCCGCAGGGGCCGGAGCAGCCACACTGCCTGTCAGCCTGGTTTCCATCTCTTCCTCCTGAGGATGCTGCGCACCATTGAGCAATGCTTGGTAGATACTGGCCAGGGCCCAGCACAATGCAGTGAGTTGTGCCTCTCTGGAATAGCCACAGCATTTTCCTTTCAAATATTCTATCACTTTATCGGGGTTCTGTAATTGTTCGGTGGTGAAATCCCAGACCATTGGAGGTGAAAAACTCTCTAGATACCTGCCCATGTTCTCCCACATGCCATGCCATCCATGACTCTCCAGCCTTGGGGCAGATCTCGGGGTGGTAGTCTTAAATAGTTGCTTAACCCTAAACAAAAACTGAAAAACATTCAGGAGACCGAGCAATAGGACCAAGCTGGTCTGCATGTCCCAAGAGTATTCAAAATTCTCAAAAACTGGCATATCCAGCACGAAAGAGAAAAGGGAGGTGAAAGAGCTGGGAAAAGCATCCCCCCCTGCTTCCCCTATAGACTCAGTGTGTTTATTAATAAATTCCCCGAGATATGGGCAGGAAAGCAGTGCCAAATAAACAACCCAACATAACCATCTGAACAGTGATGCTATCATATCATAAGTTGATATCGCACAGGACAGCAAAATTATAATCCTGATCCCTCTCCCAGAAGTGATAAACATCATCACGGGGAGTACATAGAGCATGTAAGAGTTTACATAACACAGCCATGAAAACAAACGAAGCAACATTGTCCCCAGTAAATAATACAATAAATACCGATAACAAATTCCTTTTAGCACACTCTGGTCAGATCTGTTTTTATCTCAACCCTCCGAGTTGCCCCACGTTGGGCGCCAAAAAGGACTGTCGTGGTTTAGCCTCAGACGGCAACAAAGGACCACGTGGCAGCCGCTCGCTCAGATGGGGCCCTCCCCCCCAGCGCGGCCGGGAGGGGAGAATCGGAAGAAAAAGGCAAAAACTCGTGGGTTGAGACAAAGGCAATTTAACAGAACAGCAAGGAGAGCAAGAAACAACAACAATAATAACACCGACAGAGGAATACACAACCACGAGTACGATACCACCGCTTGCCGATCGCACCCGGGACGCCCCCGCCCGCTCCGCTCCCCTGGGGGAAATGACTTCCTGCCCCTCCCCTTCCCCGGCTAGCTCCTGTTACCCCCTGAGCATGGCTCACATGGGATGGAATACCTGTGTCCCTGCTAGGTCCTGGGGAGAATTAACCCTATCCCCGCCAGACCCAGGACAGACCCCCAAAGACAAGCCCACGCCGGGGCGTCACCACCCGCAGCCCCACAGCGCCTGCGTCTCCTCCGGGGATCCCGGGACCTCCCTGTGCTGGGACTTGCCCTGAGGTGAGTGCGGAAGGTCAGCCCTCCCTTTTTCTTCCCCAAATGCCTCCTTTGGGTTCAGAAAAGCACCCGGGGCGGGGGTGGGGGGGCGGGGGCAGAAGGGAAGGGCAGCTGGAGGATTGCCCTTGCCCAGGTGCCTCTTGGTGGTTTTATTTGACTTTCAACCCCCAACATTCTGTGTTTTTGGAGTCGGGGAGACCTTCCCCGGAGCCGTGAGGTTCAGAGCGGCCCCTCCTTGTGCAAAAGCCTCAGGTTTCCCCTTTTTGCCCAGGACAAACTCAAGTTCCATTGAGTTTTGTGGCCCGAGGCTTGCCCACTCCAGTCCCTCACAGCCAGCAAAATGCCTCCAGTTTTAATTTGACCTCATTTGAAGTGATCGCCCAATTAATTCTCCTAATTTAACCCCCACCGATCCATCTTCTTTAACCACCAGCATCCAGACCGGTGTCGTTTCGATGAAGCTGGGTCTAATGGAGGAGTCCTTCTAGAGGAAGGACTTAAAAATCCCTTTTTCCTTTGTTCTGCTCCCTTGTCCCTAAGGGCAGTTTCCCACGGGGTCCTATTTCCTAACTCCTTGAAGAGCTGGAAGTTTGCTTTCTCAAAATGTGGCGTCCTAACTGTGCTTCTCGTGGGCTTCCAACTTGTGAAGAGAGTGAACTGCACTAGAGCATGATGACTGCAGCCCATGGACTAGGGGATTGGGGGATGGAAAGGGCCCCCGGGGTTTCGCTTTGCTCCTTTTGCTTCTAGAAAAGCCCCAAATGGCTCAATGCCCGCCTTCTGGCCCGGGGCAGCCGCAGGGGTGAAGTGGTAGCCGGAGGGTCCATCTCCAGAGCCATGATTTCCCTGAGAAGGGGGAAATTTTGTGGGGGATGGAGTGGTGTGTGAGGAGCAGGAGGAGGGCAAGGAAGGCTAAAGGAGGGTCTTGGCGGAAAGATTTTTATCCCCAGCGTGGTTTTGTCAGATTTTTTGGGCAGAACATCCAGGATTTTGGGGTTCTTTTGATGGAGGATGAGGCAAAAATCCACGTTGAGCCGTGGGAATGAGGGCGGCCCCTGGGAAAACGGGAGGAGGGAACTGGGGGTGGGGGTGGGTGTCGCTCGGCCCCTTCTCCACAGCGTGTTTTTGGGTGGAGGGTCCCCCATATGGGCCAGAAACCCCCCCAAACGCCCAGTGCTGTCCCAGTAAAGCACTGGTTTTGCTGAGGTCACAGGCCGTTGCCGGCCTCCCGCGTTCCACACAACATTCCGAGGCGGCGGTCGCTCGCTGGCCGTGGCTGTGGCAGCTTCCTACCGCTGTGGAGAGTGACATTCAGCAGTTGGATTGGTTTTTTGGGGAAACCCCCAAATTGTCCTGCCCGATGGGGCCCAAAAAGCCTCCAGTGGCCGAAGGGTAACGCCTGGGGGTGGGAAGGGGCGGTGGAAGTTGGTGGCGGAAGGCTGAGTGATGTTTTGCTGGGAAATAGGGACCGGTTTTGCCCCACCTCACCACGTTTTCCCTCTTTTTTAGCGTTTGTTGCGCCGTATCCATTCCCGACGTGCCTTCCTCCCCCTCTTCTTCCTCCCCCTTTCAGCCGCGTCAATGTCGGGGAGCAGTTGCAGGCGGAGCTGCCTGCCCTGCGGGACAGATCCCTCTTGGAAGAGGAGGACGAAGGAGCCTCCCTGGTTTGGAAGCCCTGGGGTGACGTGGAAAGCAAGCCCGAGCCGCAGGAGAAAGGTTTCTCTTCAGGCTTTTCTTGTGGGAAAGGGGCAAATTCCACCTTTTCAGAGTTACTTGATAGGGCGTTTGGGTTCTCTCCCGTCTTGTCTTGGCCCCGTAGCGTTGGAGGGAAGGAGGTGGCTCGTTTTTGGGAGGAAAGTGGCTAGATAAGAGCCGATGGTGCTGTCGGGAGCATCTTCCATGAGAAAGGGGGGGGTTTGGCGGTCCCACCTCATCTGCAGCCAGGGAGGAGTTTCTCTCTGGAGATCCCGCTCCAAAAGCTCTTGAAAGAGCCTTTTTTTTGTCCATCAGAAGACTTTTGGCCTCATCCAGAAGGAGGTAAAGCCGTTGGAGCGGGGCGGAGCTGGTTAGCGGGGAGGCTTTTAACCCCGAAAGCCCTATTTTCAATCCCCCGTTGGAATCCTGTCCTTAGGGCCCTTCTTCCTGCTAAAAACCCAGCGGGAGAAGACATCATTGCCCTCCTTTGTAATGACAAGGGAGTCTTTAATATCCCTGGATTTCTCCCCGTAGATCCAGAGGCAAACCGTGGCCCAGTGTGTTGACTCTTGTTCCTTCTGGAGGAAGACAGTGCGATTTGGGTGCACCTGACCTCGCCTGCTGGAGAAAAGGGTCAAGAGAGTCCGGGATGAGGTGGAAAAAGCCAAAGGCGAGGTAAAAAAGCTGCTGGGGGGGTTTGTTTCCTCGACGAATCCATCTGCTCAAACGTTCCTTGCCAGGAAAGAGGGATTTGCTTCACGGAAATAGCTATTATTTTAATTTTTGGTGGGCGGGGGAACGGGGTGGCTGTGTGGCTTCAGTGCGTGGGAATTGCACCTTTTCAGCCCCTTTGATAGATTTTGTGGAGGAAAGTGCTTTTCCGCTTGGGACAGTGGAAATAATACAGTTTTTCTTGCACCCCGTTGTGGCTTTGCACCCCGTTTTCCCATTGGTTTTTTGGCTGTTTAGACTTTACCCGGGCTGATAAACCGCGTGAAATCCATGGCCAAAAAATCTTATTTTTCTGCCTTTTTGAGCCATTTCAAGTTATTTTGTCCCTGGTTTGCAGGCCGTCTGCCACCAGAAGAAGAGGCCACGTGCGACCCCCAAAGACAAGCCCACGCCGGGGCGTCACCACCCGCAGCCCCACAGCGCCTGCGTCTCCTCCGGGGATGCCGGGACCTCCCTGTGCTGGGACTTGCCCTGAGGTGAGTGCGGAAGGTCAGCCCTCCCTTTTTCTTCCCCAAATGCCTCCTTTGGGTTCAGAAAAGCACCCGGGGCGGGGGTGGGGGGCGGGGGCAGAAGGGAAGGGCAGCTGGAGGATTGCCCTTGCCCAGGTGCCTCTTGGTGGTTTTATTTGACTTTCAACCCCCAACATTCTGTGTTTTTGGAGTCGGGGAGACCTTCCCCGGAGCCGTGAGGTTCAGAGCGGCCCCTCCTTGTGCAAAAGCCTCAGGTTTCCCCTTTTTGCCCAGGACAAACTCAAGTTCCATTGAGTTTTGTGGCCCGAGGCTTGCCCACTCCAGTCCCTCACAGCCAGCAAAATGCCTCCAGTTTTAATTTGACCTCATTTGAAGTGATCGCCAATTAATTCTCCTAATTTAACCCCCACCGATCCATCTTCTTTAACCACCAGCATCCAGACCGGTGTCGTTTCTATGAAGCTGGGTCTAATGGAGGAGTCCTTCTAGAGGAAGAACTTAAAAATCCCTTTTTCCTTTGTTCTGCTCCCTTGTCCCTAAGGGCAGTTTCCCACGGGGTCCTATTTCCTAACTCCTTGAAGAGCTGGAAGTTTGCTTTCTTAACATGTGGCGTCCTAACTGTGCTTCTCGTGGGCTTCCAACTTGTGAAGAGAGTGAACTGCACTAGAGCATGATGACTGCAGCCCATGGGCCTGGGGATTGGGGGATGGAAAGGGCCCCCGGGGTTTCGCTTTGCTCCTTTTGCTTCTAGAAAAGCCCCAAATGACTCAATCCCCGCCTTCTGGCCCGGGGCAGCCGCAGGGGTGAAGTGGTAGCCGGAGGGTCCATCTCCAGAGCCATGATTTCCCTGAGAAGGGGGAAATTTTGTGGGGATGGAGTGGTGTGTGAGGAGGAGGAGGAGGGCAAGGAAGGCTAAAGGAGGGTCTTGGCGGAAAGATTTTTATCCCCAGCGTGGTTTTGTCAGATTTTTTGGGCAGAACCTCCAGGATTTTGGGGTTCTTTTGATGGAGGATGAGGCAAAAATCCACGTTGAGCCGTGGGAATGAGGGCGACCCCTGGGAAAACGGGAGGAGGGAACTGGGGGTGGGGGTGGGTGTCGCTCGGCCCCTTCTCCACAGCGTGTTTTTGGGTGGAGGGTCCCCCATATGGGCCAGAAACCCCCCCAAAGGCCCAGTGCTGTCCCAGTAAAGCACTGGTTTTGCTGACGTCACAGGCCGTTGCCGCCTCCCGCGTTCCACACAACATTCCGAGGCGGCGGTCGCTCGCTGGCCGTGGCTGTGGCAGCTTCCTACCGCTGTGGAGAGTGACATTCAGCAGTTGGATTGTTTTTTTGGGGAAACCCCCAAATTGTCCTGCCCGATGGGGCCCAAAAAGCCTCCAGTGGCCGAAGGGTAACGCTGGGGGTGGGAAGGGGCGGTGGAAGTTGGTGGCGGAAGACTGAGTGATGTTTTGCTGGGAAATAGGGACCGGTTTTGCCCCACCTCACCACGTTTTCCCTCTTTTGAAGCGTTTGTTGCGCCGTATCCATTCCCGACGTGCCTTCCTCCCCCTCTTCTTCCTCCCCCTTTCAGCCGCGTCAATGTCGGGGAGCAGTTGCAGGCGGAGCTGCCTGCCCTGCGGGACAGATCCCTCTTGGAAGAGGAGGACGAAGGAGCCTCCCTGGTTTGGAAGCCCTGGGGTGACATGGAAAGCAAGCCCGAGCCGCAGGAGAAAGGTTTCTCTTCAGGCTTTTCTTGTGGGAAAGGGGCAAATTCCACCTTTTCAGAGTTACTTGATAGGGCGTTTGGGTTCTCTCCCGTCTTGTCTTGGCCGCGTAGCGTTGGAGGGAAGGAGATGGCTCGTTTTTGGGAGGAAAGTGGCTAGATAAGAGCCGATGGTGCTGTCGGGAGCATCTTCCATGAGAAAGGGGGGGGTTTGGCGGTCCCACCTCATCTGCAGCCAGGGAGGAGTTTCTCTCTGGAGATCCCGCTCCAAAAGCTCTTGAAAGAGCCTTTTTTTTGTCCATCAGAAGACTTTTGGCCTCATCCAGAAGGAGGTAAAGCCGTTGGAGCGGGGCGGAGCTGGTTAGCGGGGAGGCTTTTAACCCCGAAAGCCCTATTTTCAATCCCCGTTGGAATCCTGTCCTTAGGGCCCTTCTTCCTGCTAAAAACCCAGCGGAGAAGACATCATTGCCCTCCTTTGTAATGACAAGGGAGTCTTTAATATCCCTGGATTTCTCCCCGTAGATCCAGAGGCAAACCGTGGCCCAGTGTGTTGACTCTTGTTCCTTCTGGAGGAAGACAGTGCGATTTGGGTGCACCTGACCTCGCCTGCTGGAGAAAAGGGTCAAGAGAGTCCGGGATGAGGTGGAAAAAGCCAAAGGCGAGGTAAAAAAGCTGCTGGGGGGGTTTGTTTCCTCGACGAATCCATCTGCTCAAACGTTCCTTGCCAGGAAAGAGGGATTTGCTTCACGGAAAGAGATATTATTTTAATTTTTGGTGGGCGGGGGAACGGGGTGGCTGTGTGGCTTCAGTGCGTGGGAATTGCACCTTTTCAGCCCCTTTGATAGATTTTGTGGAGGAAAGTGCTTTTCCGCTTGGGACAGTGGAAATAATACAGTTTTTCTTGCACCCCGTTGTGGCTTTGCACCCCGTTTTCCCATTGGTTTTTTGGCTGTTTAGACTTTACCCGGGCTGATAAACCGCGTGAAATCCATGGCCAAAAAATCTTATTTTTCTGCCTTTTTGAGCCATTTCAAGTTATTTTGTCCCTGGTTTGCAGGCCGTCTGCCACCAGAAGAAGAGGCCACGTGCGACCCCCAAAGACAAGCCCACGCCAGGGCGTCACCACCCGCAGCCCCACAGCGCCTGCGTCTCCTCCGGGGATCCCGGGACCTCCCTGTGCTGGGACTTGCCCTGAGGTGAGTGCGGAAGGTCAGCCCTCCCTTTTTCTTCCCCAAATGCCTCCTTTGGGTTCAGAAAAGCACCCGGGGCGGGGGTGGGGGGCGGGGGCAGAAGGGAAGGGCAGCTGGAGGATTGCCCTTGCCCAGGTGCCTCTTGGTGGTTTTATTTGACTTTCAACCCCCAAGATTCTGTGTTTTTGGAGTCGGGGAGACCTTCCCCGGAGCCGTGAGGTTCAGAGCGGCCCCTCCTTGTGCAAAAGCCTCAGGTTTCCCCTTTTTGCCCAGGACAAACTCAAGTTCCATTGAGTTTTGTGGCCCGAGGCTTGCACACTCCAGTCCCTCACAGCCAGCAAAATGCCTCCAGTTTTAATTTGACCTCATTTGAAGTGATCGCCCAATTAATTCTCCTAATTTAACCCCCACCGATCCATCTTCTTTAACCACCAGCATCCAGACCGGTGTCGTTTCGATGAAGCTGGGTCTAATGGAGGAGTCCTTCTAGAGGAAGGACTTAAAAATCCCTTTTTCCTTTGTTCTGCTCCCTTGTCCCTAAGGGCAGTTTCCCACGGGGTCCTATTTCCTAACTCCTTGAAGAGCTGGAAGTTTGCTTTCTTAAAATGTGGCGTCCTAACTGTGCTTCTCGTGGGCTTCCAACTTGTGAAGAGAGTGAACTGCACTAGAGCATGATGACTGCAGCCCATGGACTAGGGGATTGGGGGATGGAAAGGGCCCCCGGGGTTTCGCTTTGCTCCTTTTGCTTCTAGAAAAGCCCCAAATGGCTCAATGCCCGCCTTCTGGCCCGGGGCAGCTGCAGGGGTGAAGTGGTAGCCGGAGGGTCCATCTCCAGAGCCATGATTTCCCTGAGAAGGGGGAAATTTTGTGGGGGATGGAGTGGTGTGTGAGGAGCAGGAGGAGGGCAAGGAAGGCTAAAGGAGGGTCTTGGCGGAAAGATTTTTATCCCCAGCGTGGTTTTGTCAGATTTTTTGGGCAGAACATCCAGGATTTTGGGGTTCTTTTGATGGAGGATGAGGCAAAAATCCACGTTGAGCCGTGGGAATGAGGGCGACCCCTGGGAAAACGGGAGGAGGGAACTGGGGGTGGGTGTCGCTCGGCCCCTTCTCCACAGCGTGTTTTTGGGTGGAGGGTCCCCCATATGGGCCAGAAACCCCCCCAAAGGCCCAGTGCTGTCCCAGTAAAGCACTGGTTTTGCTGAGGTCACAGGCCGTTGCCGGCCTCCCGCGTTCCACACAACATTCCGAGGCGGCGGTCGCTCGCTGGCCGTGGCTGTGGCAGCTTCCTACCGCTGTGGAGAGTGACATTCAGCAGTTGGATTGTTTTTTTGGGGAAACCCCCAAATTGTCCTGCCCGATGGGGCCCAAAAAGCCTCCAGTGGCCGAAGGGTAACGCTGGGGGTGGGAAGGGGCGGTGGAAGTTGGTGGCGGAAGACTGAGTGATGTTTTGCTGGGAAATAGGGACCGGTTTTGCCCCACCTCACCACGTTTTCCCTCTTTTGAAGCGTTTGTTGCGCCGTATCCATTCCCGACGTGCCTTCCTCCCCCTCTTCTTCCTCCCCCTTTCAGCCGCGTCAATGTCGGGGAGCAGTTGCAGGCGGAGCTGCCTGCCCTGCGGGACAGATCCCTCTTGGAAGAGGAGGACGAAGGAGCCTCCCTGGTTTGGAAGCCCTGGGGTGACATGGAAAGCAAGCCCGAGCCGCAGGAGAAAGGTTTCTCTTCAGGCTTTTCTTGTGGGAAAGGGGCAAATTCCCCTTTTCAGAGTTACTTGATAGGGCGTTTGGGTTCTCTCCCGTCTTGTCTTGGCCGCGTAGCGTTGGAGGGAAGGAGATGGCTCGTTTTTGGGAGGAAAGTGGCTAGATAAGAGCCGATGGTGCTGTCGGGAGCATCTTCCATGAGAAAGGGGGGGGTTTGGCGGTCCCACCTCATCTGCAGCCAGGGAGGAGTTTCTCTCTGGAGATCCCGCTCCAAAAGCTCTTGAAAGAGCCTTTTTTTTGTCCATCAGAAGACTTTTGGCCTCATCCAGAAGGAGGTAAAGCCGTTGGAGCGGGGCGGAGCTGGTTAGCGGGGAGGCTTTTAACCCCGAAAGCCCTATTTTCAATCCCCCGTTGGAATCCTGTCCTTAGGGCCCTTCTTCCTGCTAAAAACCCAGCGGGAGAAGACATCATTGCCCTCCTTTGTAATGACAAGGGAGTCTTTAATATCCCTGGATTTCTCCCGTAGATCCAGAGGCAAACCGTGGCCCAGTGTGTTGACTCTTGTTCCTTCTGGAGGAAGACAGTGCGATTTGGGTGCACCTGACCTCGCCTGCTGGAGAAAAGGGTCAAGAGAGTCCGGGATGAGGTGGAAAAAGCCAAAGGCGAGGTAAAAAAGCTGCTGGGGGGGTTTGTTTCCTCGACGAATCCATCTGCTCAAACGTTCCTTGCCAGGAAAGAGGGATTTGCTTCACGGAAAGAGATATTATTTTAATTTTTGGTGGGCGGGGGAACGGGGTGGCTGTGTGGCTTCAGTGCGTGGGAATTGCACCTTTTCAGCCCCTTTGATAGATTTTGTGGAGGAAAGTGCTTTTCCGCTTGGGACAGTGGAAAT